>NW_017386564.1:0-5386 GCF_000237925.1 Schistosoma mansoni
AAACTTAAAGTTTGTATAACTTATGGCAATCATTTATGAGTGTGATTTAAATACGTATTTGAGCAGGTCATACACACCATTATAAATGATGATGAACGAACCATAAAACATAAATCCTCCTTTTAATTCAGAGCATTATACTTAGGTTAACCCCATTGGGCAACAGTGGTAAGAAGAGCCAAATACAAATTGAGTTGGAAAAATTTATTTCAGACATTCATTTATTCAGACAGACTGTAAAAAGTGAAGCATGGAGAAAGGCATCCAAGTCTAATCAGCTATATCAAACGTAACTCAACATTGATAGTTAGATAGGTAAAAACAAGCTAAAGAGAGTGATAAGCGAACAAACACACACTCAAATAAAAGCTATCAAGTTTTTAAGTGAATATTCGAAAAAGGCAGATGTATGTGTACAGAGAAGCTGCTACAATATGAACTAAGTATCCGAGAGTCAAATGCCTACATTGCTGAAGCTATGGGTTGAAAGCGACTGAAAGGTAGTTGAAGGCCGGATGATCTGTTCTAAAGGTAGCCCACTGATTGTTCTAAAATTTTAGTCCGGATTGTCGACCGAGCTTTATATTTTAAAGTTTTATGTACTGATTTATAAATGTGCTCTACTTGATGAGTTCAAACAGTTTTCAACTGTTACTTATCACTACTGCTTTCCTCACCTCTTTGATTTTAAATGCTTAATATTGTTTCATAATCATTGTGTAAAGTATTTGCCACTTTATAAATGACTTACATTGTGCTACTGTTGCACTAAATTCGTTGTCTTTCTGTGTCCATAAAATGTGGGAATGGGTGTGATGGTAGCAAAAACATGATCAGATCAGAATTATATATGACAAGAGAAGGGGGAAGCGTCTACTATTATTTTCCAACAATGACTGAGAGCATAACTGTTCTAACTGCTGAGTTAGTCACCGTGATTGCCAGGTCATACATCATAGGAGCATAGTTGCAGCAGACAGTGATCATTATCCTTTCGCTTTGTAAAAAACCCAAAATATCTTTCCACTCGGTCCAGTCAATATATCTGAGTTCAGTGGAGCTACTTTATTTGAGAGTTTGATCTTCTTTAGTAAATAAGAAGGCTTAGCTAAAACTCATCTTTATCATTAACAAACAGCAATCAGTGATAATAGAGGTAGAAATTACATAGTTTATTGTTTTGTTCAGTCAACCAATCAAAATCAAGCTTCTGTTGATGAAGTTGAAAGTATATGTGTTAATTTCTGGATGAAATACTGTTAGTTACGCGAAACAAAGTGCGAAATAAATTGTAGGTATGTTTAATCGTTTCGAATAGATAGAGGAATTCTGTTTACGATTCACTTATTCAGTTGTAAAAAAAAAGAAATAGAAGTGAATACTCGTGTAAAGAACTTCTATTCCCTAAGAATCAAATAGGTTAAAAGTTTCAGCAACGTCTAATTTATGATGAGAATCGATTTTAAAAAGCCAAGATGTTTATTACAACTTACTTCAGTAGCCGGAGGTTTCAATAATCCTTGTTTAATAGCGTCATGAACGTTTATAGAATTGGACTGATTAGAATTATTAGTGTTATCTGATTGATGAAAAGTATTTGAGGCTGGATCAATTAATCCTTTCTCAAGAGCTTCTTCGAAAGTCGGTATTTCTGTTGGTAATTTCTTTTCAGCTATCAAACCTCGATTTATAGCATCAGTCAATGGAATCCATTTATTTTTATGCAACAAAACACCTTTATGATCATTGATTAAACCAACTGAAATAGCTTTATCCAATGAATACAATTTTTCTGTGTCAAATTCTTTCACTATTGAATGTTCAATATTAACTAAACCCATTTTAATAGCTGCATTTAAAGACATTGGATCTGTGTATCCTGGGACTTGGATAACACATTTCGACCCAGACTGTTTAACTAGTTGACCATTATTAAATAACTGAACTAAAGTATATGATGACTTATCAGTGGAATCTACCATAAGACTATCATGAGAGGCTTCATAACCATTGCCGTAAATTGATATATAGCCTAATTGTTGCGCTGATTCAATTGGGATACTTGGTTGTACACCATGATATGTGAAAGATTCCAAATTGATAAGACCTTTCTTAACAGCTTCGTTTGGATCAATCCGAGTACCAGTACGAGGATCGAGAACATTTAAAATCTTGTATAGACGAGTCTCCTTGACAGAAACCATTTCGATTGATTCATTTACTTCTGAATGAAGTGAGTAGGGTACAGATGCCGTGTTACCCTAAGAGAGGAAAAAAATTATGGGAAAAAGGATAAAAGCATGCGAATGACAGTGACAGAACCCAAAAATCCAACTAGATAATCTGAGATGCCTTTGACTTAAGAATTAATTTCTTTTTATCTATGAATGATAATTAAAGTTATTGCAAGACTACGGTAATATAAAGATACTCGAATAATTCCTACGAATGTAAAGAAGAATGAAGATAGCTGTCTGCATAAATTTTTAGAAATATCTTTGAATCTCACTCAGAATTCCAATTACTTATATTTTATGGACTATATAGAGTAAGAAGTTATAGAAAACACCATAGGTTTGTCAATGAAATGATATTATAGTTATTGGTATAAGGAATAGAGCACAGAATAGACTAGAGCATTGCTTATACCAAAAGGCTACAATAGCACCAGGATTTATTTTCATGAAATGTCAGTTGATGTTAAGGCACGTAATTTTAATGCTGTTTCATTGGATTACATATATAACAACAACTGGAAATTTCAAATCAACAAATTGATGATAACTACAAAATAGTCCTGAATCATAGGCTTTCTGCACTCTACGATAATAACGTCGTAATAATATGGAATAAATTAAAAGAGCATTTACTAGCACATAACGGCCCCATGAGATTGATGTTACGGAGACAAATGGGTAAGTATGTGTACAATACGTGGTTGGAGTGCAAACTAGAATAAACTTGTTCGAAGTTAGATAAAGCTACAAATAATATAAATTTTCACTGTACAGCGTGATTTTCTGTTTATTTCTTGCAAACGAACCTTTTCACTGATTGTTCAAGGTCAAATGGTCACTGTCATGACCTTACAGAAGTTTACAAAAAAGGAAAAAGAATAAACAAGAGATGTACAAGTCAGTGGTCATGACAAACTTGTTGTGGTAAGATTAGAGTTAGTTACTAGAGTCCAAGTCAAAACTCGCAGGCTAGATCTCCACTTCATTGTCAAATGCTAAAACGAATGAGATGTAACCCCGTCAACGTACACCGGTATTCCAAATATTTTAGGAAATGCCAACCTTTAACTATGCAATTATTTTCATAACACAATATAACAAACAATAATTTAACAATGCTAGCCTGTTAGAATTAGCCACTTTACTGCACCTCAGATTATTTGAGGGGGTCAAACTGTGTATGGTTTATACACAGTTTGTAAGTCATACTGTAATGCACATATTTTCCTAGTGGTATTGTAAAAATAAGAAACATTTATTTCGCATTAATATATTCCTAAAAACTGTTCGAATAGATCTTTCAGGAACGAAGTTAACTATTACAAACTATAATTTTACTACCCAGTAATGCTTATGATCATTTGAAAGATTGTTAGTTGAATTATGTTTCAAATGCTTTTGTTTTTCATCAGGTTCCAAATGGAAGATTTATGAGTATATAAAAGGTAAAGATATGATAAACATCTCGCAAAAACACAACTGGCTTATCAAATTGATTTTGTTTTCAAGACGACTTAGCATTATTGGCTTAGAATGAATAAGGGTGCTTTCAGCAGCTGTGTATTTACTAAACCCCCACTCACAAACACACTTGTGAAGTGTTTGGAATTCGAATTAAGTGATATTTGACTGATCTAATGAAAATAGTAGTAATCGCGTAGTAAAAACATTGTTAGATTATAAAATCAAGGCTTAAATACCTTTGTTTCTCTGATGCCATATTGAAGTTATTTGTTACAATGAATAGGCTTATAACTCGAAACGTAGGGAGCTTTTATAGGGACTTTTGATAAAGCTTATTCTCTGTATAATCCGAATAGGATTTTGTGAGTTGGGTAATTAGTATAAAAGGAAATTTAACGTGTACGAAGTTCTCGCTGAACTATTCAATCAAATAATGTAAAAACGAGGAATATCCGTGATAAGATTGGGAGATGCTGTTTATACTCCAAACTTATTATGTCAAGACGACAGAAACAATCGTTTGGTCCTTGTGTTATGAAAATATAAGACATGCTCGTTATTCATATTTGAACAATGAAGCATCTTTCCGAAATTCATATTGTACAATTTTGATAAATGATGAAAGTATTGTGTTGTAGGTGTTGGTACTATGTCTAGCCCGCATAGGTTATTCTAGCCTCTGGGCAGACTAATCTACTCATTTTCCTCAAGCCACATTTTTATTGTCATTTATTGGCTTAGTAATTCTGACTGATTTTTATATGATCATATGTGTGTCAATTACTTACCCTATTCATCAAGTGTCTGTAACTCATTTTTTGTTTGACTATAAATATCGATTTACATTTGGCTAAATCGAGTTAACTCCTCCTATCCGTTTTGCTTCACTCTCACGTCTTCGCTTCCTTCACTCCGTCTCTCTGATTATTTGTTCATATCAACGATTGTACGAAATATACGTATTCAGGCTTCGTTTTCGTAGTCGACTTATTTAATTCAATTATTCACTAACGCGATTTCAGTCGATAGTTATATACGAGGATACGTGACATATATATTTCAATAGCAATCATTCATACGATCGAACGGGAGTCAGATACAGGGCTACAAAAGTACCATGCATAACGAATTCATGATGTAGATCACCGAGACCTACTCCATTCGAACACTCTCATTTTTTTTTAATAAAAAGATTTGACTATGTTTACGAATCATTAGTTTGTTTGTTAAACAAAAAAAAACGGGTAACCACTTATTTAAGTGAGCAGAAGCTTACTGTAACGATTAACACAAAATAATCACTAGAATACATCTAACAGCAAACCTGTATTCTCGAAAGCTCGAAGACTCGCTCCCGAGAAGCTTAGGTTAGCTAAAAACGAATTCGACCACATGATGGACCTAGGGATAATTCGACCATCGAATAGTCCATGGGCATCCCCATTGCACATGGTCCCTAAAAAGGACAGCAATGATTGGCGGCCAACTGGTGATTATCGGCGTCTGAATGCAAAAACCATTCCCGATCGTTACCCGCTGCCTCATACTCACGATTTGACAGCTACCTTAAAAGGTACAACTGTCTTTTCGAAAATCGACTTGGTTAAAGCTTATAACCAAATACCGATGGCGCCTGACGACATTCCTAAAACCGCCATCATCACTCCTTTCGGTCTTTACGAATT
>NW_017386563.1:0-1510 GCF_000237925.1 Schistosoma mansoni
GACGCTCTTCCGATCTTGCTTTGTAATCAAGCACTTGCAGATAGTTGTAAACACAATCCTAAAATTCAGATACATGGAAGGAACTGAATTGCTCAGTCAGATTCTGGAGTTCCTACTAACTATTGGTTTGACTTATTCATTGAAGGTTGATAACACCGCTTTGAGGACATCTATCTCAACAAATGTTGCCAAATTTTGCTGGGGTGTTTTATTTGGGATATTAGATTGTATGATATTGCAAGCAGCTAGGATCAATAAACACTCTGGCCAGGAGACTATCAAGAACATTACAAATATGGACACAAACATCATAACAATCCGTACAGTGGTTCCAGAGATACAGAGATTTTTACAAACTTGTCTGATTTCTGTGTTATTTTCACGCTCACGATCTGGGCAGTAAACCACATGAAAATCATGAAAATCCGTTCAGTGGTTTCAGAGATACAAGGATTTTCTCAAAATTTCATAGAACGGCTGAACGGATTCAGATGATTCTTGTTTTATATTGACGCCCACGCACTCGGGAGTAAACTCAAACAAACATCATAACAATCCGTACAGTGGTTCCAGAGATACAGAGATTTTTACAAACTCGTCTGATTTCTGTGTTATTTTCACGCTCACGATCTGGGCAGTAAACCACATGAAAATCATGAAAATCCATCCAGTGGTTTCAGAGATACAAGGATTTTCTCAAAATTTCATAGAACGGCTGAACGGATTCAGATGATTCTTGTTTTATATTGACGCCCACGCACTCGGGAGTAAACTCAAACAAACATCATAACAATCCGTACAGTGGTTCCAGAGATACAGAGATTTTTACAAACTTGTCTGATTTCTGTGTTATTTTCACGCTCACGATCTGGGCAGTAAACCACATGAAAATCATGAAAATCCGTTCAGTGGTTTCAGAGATACAAGGATTTTCTCAAAATTTCATAGAACGGCTGAACGGATTCAGATGATTCTTGTTTTATATTGACGCCCACGCACTCGGGAGTAAACTGAAACAAACATCATAACAATCCGTACAGTGGTTCCAGAGATACAGAGATTTTTACAAACTTGTCTGATTTCTGTGTTATTTTCACGCTCACGATCTGGGCAGTAAACCACATGAAAATCATGAAAATCCATCCAGTGGTTTCAGAGATACAAGGATTTTCTCAAAATTTCATAGAACGGCTGAACGGATTCAGATGATTCTTGTTTTATATTGACGCCCACGCACTCGGGAGTAAACTCAAACAAACATCATAACAATCCGTACAGTGGTTCCAGAGATACAGAGATTTTTACAAACTTGTCTGATTTCTGTGTTATTTTCACGCTCACGATCTGGGCAGTAAACCACATGAAAATCATGAAAATCCGTCCAGTGGTTTCAGAGATACAAGGATTTTCTCAAAATTTCATAGAACGGCTGAACGGATTCAGATGATTCTTGTTTTATATTGACGCCCACGCACTCGGGAGTAAACTCAAACAAACATCATAACAATCC
>NW_017386563.1:1710-2656 GCF_000237925.1 Schistosoma mansoni
GGCTGAACGGATTCAGATGATTCTTGTTTTATATTGACGCCCACGCACTCGGGGAGTAAACTCAAACAAACATCATAACAATCCGTACAGTGGTTCCAGAGATACAGAGATTTTTACAAACTTGTCTGATTTCTGTGTTATTTTCACGCTCACGATCTGGGCAGTAAACCACATGAAAATCATGAAAATCCGTTCAGTGGTTTCAGAGATACAAGGATTTTCTCAAAATTTCATAGAACGGCTGAACGGATTCAGATGATTCTTGTTTTATATTGACGCCCACGCACTCCGGAGTAAACTCAAACAAACACCATAACAATCCGTACAGTGGTTCCAGAGATACAGAGATTTTTACAAACTTGTCTGATTTCTGTGTTATTTTCACGCTCACGATCTGGGCAGTAAACCACATGAAAATCATGAAAATCCGTCCAGTGGTTTCAGAGATACAAGGATTTTCTCAAAATTTCATAGAACGGCTGAACGGATTCAGATGATTCTTGTTTTATATTGACGCCCACGCACTCGGGAGTAAACTCAAACAAACATCATAACAATCCGTACAGTGGTTCCAGAGATACAGAGATTTTTACAAACTTGTCTGATTTCTGTGTTATTTTCACGCTCACGATCTGGGCAGTAAACCACATGAAAATCATGAAAATCCGTTCAGTGGTTTCAGAGATACAAGGATTTTCTCAAAATTTCATAGAACGGCTGAACGGATTCAGATGATTCTTGTTTTATATTGACGCCCACGCACTCGGGAGTAAACTCAAACAAACATCATAACAATCCGTACAGTGGTTCCAGAGATACAGAGATTTTTACAAACTTGTCTGATTTCTGTGTTATTTCACGCTCACGATCTGGGCAGTGAACCACATGAAAATCATGAAAATCCGTCACAGTGGTTTCAGAGATACAAGGATTTTCTCAAAATTTC
>NW_017386563.1:2856-5783 GCF_000237925.1 Schistosoma mansoni
TCAACAAACATCATAACAATCCGTACAGTGGTTCCAGAGATACAGAGATTTTTACAAACTTGTCTGATTTCTGTGTTATTTTCACGCTCACGATCTGGGCAGTAAACCACATGAAAATCATGAAAATCCGTCCAGTGGTTTCAGAGATACAAGGATTTTCTCAAAATTTCATAGAACGGCTGAACGGATTCAGATGATTCTTGTTTTATATTGACGCCCACGCACTCGGGAGTAAACTCAAACAAACATCATAACAATCCGTACAGTGGTTCCAGAGATACAGAGATTTTTACAAACTTGTCTGATTTCTGTGTTATTTTCACGCTCACGATCTGGGCAGTAAACCACATGAAAATCATGAAAATCCGTTCAGTGGTTTCAGAGATACAAGGATTTTCTCAAAATTTCATAGAACGGCTGAACGGATTCAGATGATTCTTGTTTTATATTGACGCCCACGCACTCGGGAGTAAACTCAAACAAACATCATAACAATCCGTACAGTGGTTCCAGAGATACAGAGATTTTTACAAACTTGTCTGATTTCTGTGTTATTTTCACGCTCACGATCTGGGCAGTAAACCACATGAAAATCATGAAAATCCGTCCAGTGGTTTCAGAGATACAAGGATTTTCTCAAAATTTCATAGAACGGCTGAACGGATTCAGATGATTCTTGTTTTATATTGACGCCCACGCACTCGGGAGTAAACTCAAACAAACATCATAACAATCCGTACAGTGGTTCCAGAGATACAGAGATTTTTACAAACTTGTCTGATTTCTGTGTTATTTTCACGCTCACGATCTGGGCAGTAAACCACATGAAAATCATGAAAATCCGTCCAGTGGTTTCAGAGATACAAGGATTTTCTCAAAATTTCATAGAACGGCTGAACGGATTCAGATGATTCTTGTTTTATATGGACGCCCACGCACTCGGGAGTAAACTCAAACAAACATCATATCAATCCGTACAGTGGTTCCAGAGATACAGAGATTATTACAAACTTGTCTGATTTCTGTGTTATTTTCACGCTCACGATCTGGGCAGTAAACCACATGAAAATCATGAAAATCCGTTCAGTGGTCTCAGAGATACAAGGATTTTCTCAAAATTTCATAGAACGGCTGAACGGATTCACATGATTCTTGTTTTATATTGACGCCCACGCACTCGGGAGTAAACTCAAACAAACATCATAACAATCCGTACAGTGGTTCCAGAGATACAGAGATTTTTACAAACTTGTCTGATTTCTGTGTTATTTTCACGCTCACGATCTGGGCAGTAAACCACATGAAAATCATGAAAATCCGTCCAGTGGTTTCAGAGATACAAGGATTTTCTCAAAATTTCATAGAACGGCTGAACGGATTCAGATGATTCTTGTTTTATATTGACGCCCACGCACTCGGGAGTAAACTCAAACAAACATCATAACAATCCGTACAGTGGTTCCAGAGATACAGAGATTTTTACAAACTTGTCTGATTTCTGTGTTGTTTTCACGCTCACGATCTGGGCAGTGAACCACATGAAAATCATGAAAATCCGTTCAGTGGTTTCAGAGATACAAGGATTTTCTCAAAATTTCATAGAACGGCTGAACGGATTCAGATGATTCTTGTTTTATATTGACGCCCACGCACTCGGGAGTAAACTCAAACAAACATCATAACAATCCGTACAGTGGTTCCAGAGATACAGAGATTTTTACAAACTTGTCTGATTTCTGTGTTATTTTCACGCTCACGATCTGGGCAGTGAACCACATGAAAATCATGAAAATCCGTCCAGTGGTTTCAGAGATACAAGGATTTTCTCAAAATTTCATAGAACGGCTGAACGGATTCAGATGATTCTTGTTTTATATTGACGCCCACGCACTCGGGAGTAAACTCAAACAAACATCATAACAATCCGTACAGTGGTTCCAGAGATACAGAGATTTTTACAAACTTGTCTGATTTCTGTGTTATTTCACGCTCACGATCTGGGCAGTGAACCACATGAAAATCATGAAAATCCGTTCAGTGGTTTCAGAGATACAAGGATTTTCTCAAAATTTCATAGAACGGCTGAACGGATTCAGATGATTCTTGTTTTATATTGACGCCCACGCACTCGGGAGTAAACTCAAACAAACATCATAACAATCCGTACAGTGGTTCCAGAGATACAGAGATTTTTACAAACTTGTCTGATTTCTGTGTTATTTTCACGCTCACGATCTGGGCAGTAAACCACATGAAAATCATGAAAATCCGTCCAGTGGTTTCAGAGATACAAGGATTTTCTCAAAATTTCATAGAACGGCTGAACGGATTCAGATGATTCTTGTTTTATATTGACGCCCACGCACTCGGGAGTAAACTCAAACAAACATCATAACAATCCGTACAGTGGTTCCAGAGATACAGAGATTTTTACAAACCTGTCTGATTTCTGTGTTATTTTCACGCTCACGATCTGGGCAGTAAACCACATGAAAATCATGAAAATCCGTCCAGTGGTTTCAGAGATACAAGGATTTTCTCAAAATTTCATAGAACGGCTGAACGGATTCAGATGATTCTTGTTTTATATTGACGCCCACGCACTCGGGAGTAAACTCAAACAAACATCATAACAATCCGTACAGTGGTTCCAGAGATACAGAGATTTTTACAAACTTGTCTGATTTCTGTGTTATTTTCACGCTCACGATCTGGGCAGTAAACCACATGAAAATCATGAAAATCCGTCCAGTGGTTTCAGAGATACAAGGATTTTCTCAAAATTTCATAGAACGGCTGAACGGATTCAGATGATTCTTGTTTTATATGACGCCCACGCACTCGGGAGTAAACTCAAACAAACATCATAACAATCCGTACAGTGGTTCCAGAGATACAGAGATTTTTACAAACTTGTCTGATTTATG
>NW_017386562.1:0-5395 GCF_000237925.1 Schistosoma mansoni
TAAACATACTAGGTTTATATATCAAATAAACTGACCACATCATACCATAAAATAGTGTGTTGGTCTATATTCGATATTATCCCTAAACTTCGTATATTGTTCGTCCTGATAACCGTTACTCGATAACATCCTAACGGTGTATAAATCAGAAGGCGAATACGAGGGGTTGATTGAGTTTATTATTGGACCACACACAGATATCCAAAATTACAACACGTTAAGCAAGCACGAAAGAGCAGTGCCGTAAAGCAGGCGAGTGAGCGTGAGAGTTGAATGAGCGAGAGATCAATCGATCGAGCCGGCGAGTAAAGTACAGTACATGAACATGACTAAGATGTACATACATATACAAATGGAAATGCATGAATCATCAAATCAATTTAGCGGTTAATAGTAAGGCTAACCCGACTACAACGTATAACAATCAGGAAAATACAATTATGTCCAAAACTGGGGGATTAGACTAGAAAATAGAGTACAAAAGATTACGTTTAAATTACAATAGCTTTGCAACAGAAAAGGCTATGGCAGTAAATCATACATCAAACGAAAGCTTATGATCTGTAGAATAGACTAGGGATAAGAGTAAATATTACTGTTTTACAAGCTTTGAATTAAATGAAATAACATCCCCAAAATTCCGTTGTTTGTCAAAGTTTCTTGTTTCTCTATTCACATCAGTTAGTTTTCATTATGACTCAACATCAATTGAAGAAGCAGTAATAACTGTGAACTATTGTACACTTATGTTTTGTTGTAGTTTATAAGGCTACAACAGTGTGAACTCATAATATCATACGATATTTAGTTTAGGTCATTGTATTTATGTTTTTAAATATTTCCCTTTCTTTATGAACATTTATTATTCAATGTTCAATAGTTTTCAGAATTGATAATTGCTAGATATATATTTTTATAAAAGAAATTATCAGATGATAACTAATGTCATGCAATAATTATCGATTATTTTTTGTTTATTATGGATACACTGATATAGTGTAATGCTTTAATTAAGTTTCAATAAACTATTTTTAACCAGGCGATAAGCTTGATTAATTAAAACTGTTGGATTATTCGAATTTGTTCACTGAATAGTTTACTAATCATAAATGAACTCATATCTAACTCAGTAGAATGGCTATAGATCAATAAAGTGTAGGTATCTAACTGTATCTTGCGCTATAACAAAGAAAACATCAATAGAAAAGGGACAAACATCGATGAAATACTTGTTTCATTTCAGTTGGTATCAGTTTGTATCTTAAAACTTCCATCAAAAAAAAAAGTAATCTAGACAAACTAATTAGTTATACGCTTCGGTAATAGTGTCAAATCATCTTTCGAAAAGACAAAATGTTCAACTTATCATTTTGTGAGAGGGATATTTTCGAATACTTAATATTATGTAATTGGAAATGTGGATTTGCCTAGATATTACTGGTTTAAGCCGACTGATTTTAATCAATGAGTTTGAAGTCGGACACTGTTCATAGTCAGGTTTTAATCTGTTAGCTACAGGTTCATCATAGTACTCAGTTTTATGATGCGATTAGCCTTCTAATCAGACTTAAATTCAATATTGCTCTTAAGGATGTGACATTAAAGTTTAACTGATTTCAATCAAACAAATTGTTCTGATGAGTTCTTTAATTCTGGTTTAAACTGAATAAGATTGATTGAAATTTATTAAATAACTTCGTAACCACTTTATGTTTCATAATCAATATTGTTTTCATCGAATCAAATACATTTTTTGCTAAGTGTATTAACATTGATGTTCAAGTCAGGAAATATTTAACTAATGGAAGATACTTTACAAATAATTTGCAACATTTTTATCAAAAACTCTTCATCACTTAAAGTGGACTGTTGGTAAATCATGTGATTTGTTCACTAATTAGTGTTTATTAGTCATCATTATTCACAAGAGAAATCCATTGCTAATTTTGAACCTAAAAATAAATAAGATAGTTTTAATTCACTTGATGTTGTTTACTTGTATCTTCCCATTGTTATTTTGGATTGCAATTGATCAGTCTCTTGTTTGCATATGTGTATCCTATGCGGACTGCCTCGATATTGGCTGAAGCCACAAGCTTTATAAACAAAGATGGATAGTGGTTAGCTGTGGAATCCAGGATGCGCATTTCAGTAGCTAAATGGATAACGTGATGGCGTTTGTAGCGAACGGTACTGGGTTCGAGTCCCAGAGTGGACATCAACTCTGAGGTGCAGCTACATCCGGCTGACGAGTCCCAAATAGGATTCCAATGTTAGCCGCTATCCATCTTTGCTTATAAAGATAATTTTATTCTTGTATCTTTTTCAGTGACCCTGTATCTGATTCTAGTTAGATCATATGATGATTGTTATCGAAATATACAAGTCACCAAACTCTCGTACATAATTATTGACTTATTTCGCGTTAGAGAATAACGGAATGAAATATGAGAATGCATTTTGAATATGTATATTTCGTGCACTCATCGGTCTGAACAGACAAACAAACGACGTGAAGCGAGCCCATAAGGTGAGCGAGCCAACTTGATTTGATCAAGCACGACAATAATGTTTAGTCAGACACAAATAAGCTTTAGATATGTGATCAGCAGGGTAAGCAACGCATACACATATGATGCTCATATAAAAAGAGACAATATTAATAAGCGAATAAGTGACAGGGTCAAAATGTGTTTCATGAAGAATGAACAAATCAGTCTGTCTGGAAGCTAGAATTAATCCATGATAGCTTGACATGGCACTAAGTGAATTGTTGAACAAGCTCTGTAAGTTACCTGTTACAACTCGGTTGCTTTGCTATGTAACGCCTAAAATATGTCCACAAAATAAGCTTACTGTAGTAATTAGAATAAAATGTAAGTTATTTATGAATTAGAGTATGCGGAAATTAATTGGTCACGACAATTCATCCAGCATAATGAAATATGAGTTGAAAACCAAGTGTTTTCTATGGGACCTACGCCTTTATTAATTGCATACTAAAATATGAATCCTATATTGATACAAATAACTGAACGTGTCTAGAGAAAATATTTGGTGGGATCAACGAGCTCATTTCATTAAATTAACAAGTTATTACTATTATTTGTATTATCTTGTGAACCATGGAGTAAGGAGTTACTCAATCTTTTAACTAGACCATATTACGATTTTACCTAAACGATTGGTTTTAGTCTGTATTTTAAAGAAAATATTGTTAAGAATTGACGTATTGCGCTAGACCTGACTTTATATATAAGCAACAAATACATTCAAGCTAGGCTTAACAAATTGCATGCTAACACACGCATATTCGATTCAGATCGAATATGTGGGGACTAGAGATAATCACTTGCTGTTCAAGCTGGTTTGGATGAACTTGATGAAGAACCTATTATCCAGTGGTTGAAATTCGAGTATTTTAACCATATAGTCGCTGGTCTGTTGTAACCGTGGTGAAGTCATGTTATAGAATTAAATGGTCTGTTGAACAACAAACGTGCGAAACCACCTTTAGTTAGATCTATTCTATAAACTGAAAGCGTTCGAACACACCGATGTTGAGTTTAGACCAAAACAAGTAATTCAAATAAATAAGCCATCCGGTTAGCAGATTGCCCATACTAGTGCGATTAATATTCAATGACCGCCGGTTCGTAACGTTACTGATCCAGGAACTGGAACAAACGGACATGATGGTGACTACCAGCGTCAAAATGGATTGCATCACGAGCGGCTGACTGGTAAGATAATCAGCTATATTACAAACCGATCGACAGAATTTGAGCAGGCACAAGTACTAGATGATTTGATTAAGTAATCCAACATGTCTTAATCTTACAGATCAGTTATAGCATAAGAAGTTGGGTAATGCAGATTCAAACTACGTGCTGAACATTAATTCACCGACAGTTTTAAATACACCTTGATCAAGAATGTAAACTAGCATAAAAACTTAAGTTGCGTGGTCCTTACTGTTATATCTAGAGCCTTGATTCTTAATATGCCGCGAACTACTTGACTACTTGAACGATAGAACCCGCAAACGTCGCAAAAGAGAGAAGACAAAGACTGGTAAGCAGGAAGTTTATTGCCCCGAACAGTGTCAAAATATAGTACAGAAATCTCGTGTATTTATAGTTTTTGGCTGAAAGTAAATTATCATTTAGGTCAACCAATAAGCACATAGGTATCAAACTAATCCATCCAATGGGGAAGCTCCACGTTGGCATTTCTAGAACATTCCCCCAGCCCTGATTGGATGGAATGTCTGCGGCTCTTCCTGGGCTTCCTAGAGCCTCCTCGACTTCACCTGTGGACCATCCTCACACCTCCCCCCTTTAAAGTCTGTTGTATAAGTCCTTTTTCTCGGATCCACCTGGAATTGAGTTACCGCGATTCTCTTGCGACTCATTACTCTCGAAGGTTGTGTTGCCTTGCTCTTGCGTCTTTTATCTTTTCTACCTTCGTGCGCCTGAGTGCATTTTGGAGACGAATCCATGAGCAAATGAAATGGAAGCCGGCTTTGTGGCATCCATGTTCTGCCATCCCTTCGAATTTGATTGATGTGTCTTATACAAGTACCGACATTTCTTCGGATTAAATACAATACACTTCCAATTCGACGTTCTATAATACCTGGTTCCCACCTTTTTCCACCTTGATACGATTTAACGAGTACCCTTTCACCCACCTTGAAGCTACGAGTGACCATATGGTTTCCATTCGTGGGTTTTCTTGTCTTTCTAGGTGGCAACATACTGCTAAAGATTGTTCGAATTTTCCTTCCGAACATACACTCGGCTGGTGACTTACCTTCGGGTACTGCCGGATTGGGGGTAACTCTGTAAGACAAAGGGAACTTGCTGATTACTTGTTCTGGGATGGCCTCTCCTCCCCCTTTAACTAGAGCTCGTTTTATAGTATCCACGAATCTTTCTGCTTGGCCATTCGACTGAGGATGGTACGGGGGAGACTGTAGATGTGATATGCCATTTTCAGTGCAAAACCGTTTAAAGACAGATGACATGAACTGGGTGCCGTTGTCAGTCACTAAGATCTCAGGAACCCCAAAACAAGCGAACAAACCTGTCAATTTTCTTATAGTACTCTCTGACGTCACTTTCGGCATGTCGTATACTTCTGGCCATTTCGTGAAGGCGTCGACAACAACCAAGTAATTTCTGCCTTGTATTGGGCCGGCAAAATCAGCATGTATTCTTTGCCAGGGACCGTCTGGTTTTGGCCATGATTGCGGTTCAGCTTTATTTGGGTTCTTTGCGGCCTCCAAACAGGACGAACAACTGCGACATTTTTGCTCTATATCATGGTCCATTGATGGCCAGTATGCGTAGCTTCGAGCTAACGCTTTCGGCCAGTTGATCCCGGGATGGCC
>NW_017386561.1:0-5402 GCF_000237925.1 Schistosoma mansoni
TCCAGATTAGCTGATAGTACAGATATAACACACAGGATATGATAGAAAAAATCTGTTAGATTGTTTAAGATTGTAACAAGTGTCAATAACTAACCAGCCTGGGTGAATCTTAGAGCCGGTTTCATATAACCGAACTAGGTAGTACCTCTAATCATAGACAACAAATGTAACTCAAAGCTTAGTAATTCAAATTACTTCTTTATTAAACTGCATTACCAAGGTGGCCTGCTTGAATATCTGGGCTACCTGTTCCTGCCATTTGGATATTTCAACAAAATATCTGTTTCCTTGTTTGTTTTGACACATTATTATGCCTATTAGTCTGATAACCTATTCAGGTTCGTTTCTGAAAAGTTTACTACATTGCGCTGCAAAACTTACAAAACAGACTAATCAGAGACATCGAGGTTGCTGGCAATATGCATCGAAAAGAATATACATTATTCAGATATCGATTCCTGAACTGTTAAGATCTAACTGGTGATCGCTCAATATTTATCGCAAGGATCAGTCAAGAAGTAAGAAAAAGAAACTTGTAGAAATACTTCGTGCTGAGAATTCCATATTGTACCAGAAATATAATATTGAATAAAGCCAATAACAATAATAATACCATAATTTTAGTATCAACAGAGGTCAATAATTTAGGGTAAAAAGTAATGTTCGAAACCGGGTGAAAAAACCACTAAGTAGTGGTTTCACTGTTTAAAAGGAACTTGAAATGTTTTACCTCTCCAGTGTGGATTCGCAGATGTGCCTCTAGTCGAGATGGTTTTTTGAAACACATATCACAAAATGTGCAACGAATGAGCGTCATTCTAAATTAGTTTGATTCATCTTTAAAATTTCACTGTTTGAGATGGTAAGTAAACCTATAAAATGAAGAAGACCAAAAACAACAAACTGTTTACTGCAAACATTTTAGAACTTGAATATCCAGACACAGTTTAATAGTTTAAGTACTCAACTAACGTTATGTTTATTATACCTGAACGTGCTTAACACGATTGCGGCAACCAGATAGTTGTATTAGTACTCATATGATAAATATGAACCACAGCCCCGAGACTTAAAATTTCCTGTTGGTCACTCACAACCACCGTAAAACCTGACACAAATGTTTATCGGTCCAAGTTTTAACATCACACCATTACAGTGAGATAAAATTATCACGATGAATGCCAGAGCAGTATAATTAGAAGTGTCAGTGGCAGAAAAAAACACTGGGTATAGAGAATATGATCAAAGATGAGTGAAAGAACAAAAGGAAGATGAAATGTGAATGCATCCGGGCCATGTCACTAAACATCTCCAATTATTGGTTACGATAAGCGAGCAGAACTCAATCTGATAGTTTGCACCTCCCTATAAAGTTCAGTAAGACCGTTACTGTTTTCATAGACCAAATTCACGTCTTGGTCTAGACACTAGGTTTTTCAAACTTGTTTCTACTCCAGCAAGTATCGCGCGTCCAGGTACGCAATCTTGACCACCTCAATCAGTGAAGATTCATTACCTCATCAAACGATTTGACATTTTTACCCAGTATCCTATGTCAAATCTCAACATCCTACCTTTCGACTCAAACGGGCGAACAATCCTTCGAAGGCACGTATGATCCAATACTAATAACCGACGAATATCCTCCATAGTCAAAGGGTAGAACGCAGCAAACCGCTCTACATCATATAGAAATTTTACCTACGCTATGAGTGATGTAAGTAGGTCGAGGGAGCTTTTTGAATTCGTTATACAACGCACGAAGGTTGGAGAGACTTTCAAGATAAGTGAATTTACTGACGCTCCCAACTACTCATGTCTGTATGACCAGTCTAGGTACTGATGCAGACTAATCCTGAAGCAATATTTCACATTTAGATGGAAAGTCGCTATAAACATGTTGAGTTTGATCAAGATGATCAAAAGACCAGTTTTTTAGTTTTCATCGCTATGCAGTAGGCTCCCAATATGACTGATCGAGCTTCGTATAGTAATCGAAACAAACTGACACTGACAAAAATCGAAGTTACGACAAATACTGACGGAAATCGGAAAATTTTCTACCCCACTGACACCTAACCTAAAATTTTAATTTTTACTTCAATGACTCATGGATTACGTTTTTTTTATTTTGGCCGCTTCCTATTACAAATTTTTCTTAACCGATCTGGAATATATATGTAAACAGCCCAAAAATGTAACCGTATAAATTGGACTGATGTTCTCGAGTTGACTGTACAGTTTTAAAAAGAGTTGGCCACTTTAAATCGACTTTCTATACACTGGACGCCGTTCGTGTTTGCTTGGTAAAACATTGCTTACTTCAGTTAACGTAGGACCAGGCACATATATGTATCAGTCCAAGTTGCCATAACCTCATTAGCACAACAAGATGAGCACCGGATTCATAGAATTAGTTCGTTTAAAGGTGGTAATATATATAAGAGAGATTGTATATAAGGATATGATACAGTAGGAAAGATATGAAGCAATTTTAATCCCATAGTTTAAGGGAAGACAGAGAGTGCATACACCTACGCCATTGTGATCGATTCTGAGCCATGTCACATAGAGTCTCCAACAATTGGTTACAGTAGTCACGCGGACCCCAACCAAATAGTCTGCATTTACCAACATGGCTCAGACTAGTAGTGACCTCAAGCACTGATGCCACGTTTGGTATGGACGCCCTTAACTTTTAACCATCCCCAAACACTAGTCAGTACTGAGCATCGTGGTAATCGGTGTTCAGGCATACGCAACAACACGTGGCCCAACCATCTCAGTCGATGTAGATTCACAACCTCTTCAACTGATTTACCATCTTCCCCTAATACCCTGCATCTAACCTCACTAGTATTTAACCGGTGATCCCAGCAGATGTGAGCAATATTTCTAAGACATCTGTGGTCAAATACTGGTAGCATACGAGTATCTTCTACCCCTAATGACCACGTTTCGCAGCCGTAAAGTAGAACAGAACAAAGTGCCGCACAGTAAACTCACCCCTTAATTGATAGACGGATATCTCGTCTGTGTCATAGGTAACGTAAGCTGGCAAGCCAAACGGGCTTTCTGAATTCGTGCAGAGATTTCGTCAGACACCAACCCATCTTCGCTGCACAATACGTTTTGTTGATGACTCATTTAAGCCTTTGTTGTAATAAAAGGCTATCTGAATGGTAAAGTAATGGATACAGGCTTTTTTCCACCGAGGCTACGATAGATCTCACTGTACCATGAACTTTCCATCTACTTATAAGTTTAAGTGGATAACCATTCCCCACAAATTTACTGTTTAACAACGCAACATGTTCTTAAGAAGTATATGTGTGACTAGAAAATCGTAACAAGCCGATATAATACAACTACTAAAAGGATATGGAATGGAACCTAAGATTTTGCAAAGTCCTACTATGAAGCTTGAAGACAGTATATGTGTATCTGGCTTTTGTGAACCATTAGCACAGTAAGACATTATCTGCATACTCAAAGCCGAAAAGTCTTTTTCCAATATCAACACCGCAATTAATTAATTCCGTCAGAGCTGTTTCCAATGTGTCCTTGATGATAATATTGATCAATCCTGCCCGGCCCTCCTGTTTAGATGGAACAATGGAAAGAGGTAGCCCTATGTTCTTGCTCTCCCTGAGGTGCTTGTGTGCACTATGAAGTGGTGTACTTTATAACAAGGATCTGATTAGATCACCAATCTAGTGAATTACTTTCACATTACAGTGCTCTTAAAGCCAGTCATGAATGCGTAGCTACGGCTATTTTCTTAATCTTGTGCCCGACATATTGAAGTTCGTGCTTTACTATTCGTAAACCTTTGTTCAATCGGAGTTTTGTCAACTTAAAATGACAAAGTACCGCATTATTTTCTATGTTGTTAAGTGCATTTGATAACATGTTAACAACTAAAACCAAGTCATTCGTAAAATCAACAACAAATACTTGCTTAGCTTTCACACATAAGTATCTTGAGATCACAGCAGGTCAAACTGATGGACAATCGTTAATCGCCAATCTGATGAAACCGGGGTTTTTCAAAAGGTACTAACACAAAGAATGATCACTTCAGTGATTAGGGAACCAAGTTTTCAACTGATGTCACAACTTTGGGCTCCTCCTCACTTATTCTAGTTATTGTGGTCAGGCAGTATTAATAGCGTTCACAATGTGATTGAAGACGGGTTAGGTCAATTAATAGGACTTTGCTGGGATAGAAGGTAACACGCTCACTACTGTTTCGCAGTTACAAGAAAATTCCAAGCTAGAAATTATTAGAGACCATGACTCTTGCTAAAAACAAGCTGTATTATATTGCCGAACTTAAACTTACTTTAGAGCGTACGGCTCTTGATAGGAAATGTCACTTAACTAGAAATCAGTGTACGTTTGGGCCCAATGTTAGGTCACTAATTTTTTTGAGAAAATTACTGTTTTATGTTCAAGCTTGTTGAAAGACTGATGTTGTGAGATAGCGATGTAAAATACATGTAAAGGAATTCACGGAAGAGTAGTAATGCGACTTCACCCTGGACGAATGAGCAATAAAAAAAAATCCGAACTACATTACACTTAGGATGTAATCAGTGTCAGATACAGGAGCTCCATGTAAATTTTTCCAAACGCCACGCGATTCTCAGTGTAGCATCGCAAAACACACTTCATTAAAAATCCTGACGAATTATGAGCCAAGTAATGGTATACCTTATTTAGAACATGACCCCCAGTTAATATTAATTACATTCCGATCTTAATTAGGTTTGTAGTAAATATAGTCGCGCACAAAACTGGGAAAAGACAAAAAATCGGGCACTAAGACAATACCAGAGTTCTGACTAGAGCAGACAGCCTGTAAGAGCTACCAATATTCCAGAAAACAGTTTGCATGAGTGTTTTGCGTAGTATAATTTCACCGTTTGCCAGAACTATGACAATTATGACCATCATACTGTTAGCCAATCGCTTAGAATGATATTTTAGAAGCATTTACAAATAAAAGACATAGCTAACCCTGGAAAGTCGACAACTTGAACGACCAATGATACTACGAATCATGTTGACTGCGACCTACAGTCTTAAATTCCCTCCTTTACGAAATCAAATGGTTCAAATAGTTTTAGACGGAACAGAAGAAGCCTTTGCTTAACAGCCTTTCGTATCTAGTAGCAGTGGACCACCGATACCTCTAGGCAGGAACCTAGGTATATTAACGACAAACGAGGAAAAAGAAAAAAGTTGGTAAATCATAGTAAGATACCGTCCTTAGTCCTTAATAATATACCACGTTTTCTCTCAAAGAACCCCTGGGAAATCTCTTGGACTAGCTCAGCCGGCGACGAATTCCAGCATTCAACTACTCTTAAGGAGTAAAAGGTGTGTATACAGTCCGT
>NW_017386560.1:0-5413 GCF_000237925.1 Schistosoma mansoni
ATTCACAAATACATCTTCTAATGTAGAAAAATGTGAAGTAAAAGAGAAACTGATTTCTTAATCACTGGAAAGGTTATCATTCAAATTATTATGTAATCATCTGTAATTTTGATAAGTTTACAACGGCAAAAAGAAAAAAAGGAAAAAAGAAAGAAATCTAGTTTTAACGACAAAAAAGATAAAAGGAAAAAAGAAAAAGAAGGCAAAGAAAAAAGTAAAAAAGAGAAAAAAGAGAAGAAACTAGTTTCTTAATTAGTGGAAAGACTATCATTCATTTTATTACATAATCATTTGTAGTTTTAATAAATTTACAAAAATAAAAAGGAAAAAATAGAGTAAAAGTAAAGAAACTAGTTTCTTAATCATTGGAAAGACTATCATTCACTTTATTACGTAATTCTTTGTACTTTCAATGATTTTCAACAAGAAAAAAAGGAAAAAAAAGAAAACTAGTTTTTTTAGTTACTAGGCAATTGATTATTTTCATACATTTTAATATAATTCACAAATACATCTTCCAATATAGAATATCTTATTGATATATTCTCAATAATATTATATTTATTTAAATGATTTAATCCATTGAATAATTTCAATAACAAAAAAAGATAAAAGGGAAAAAGAAAAAAGTAAAGAAGAAACTTGTCACTTAATCACTGAAAGACTATCGTTCACCTTATTACATAATCATTTGTAATTTCAACAACAACAACAAAAAAAGCAAACAAAGTAAAAAAATAAAATAAAGAAAAAAGAAAACTAGTTTCTTAACCACTTGAAAGACTCTCATTCACTTTAATACATAATCATTTGCGATTTTAATAAGTTTCCAACAACAACAAAAAAGAATAAAAGGAAAAAAAGAAAAAGAAAGCAAAGAAAAAAAGGTAAAGAAAACGAAAAAAAGAAACTAGTCTCTTAATTAGTGGAAAGACTATCATTCATTTTATTACATAATCATTTGTGATTTTAATAAGTTTCCAACAACAACAAAAAAGAATAAAATTAAAGGGGAATAGTAAGAAAAGAAAGTTTTTTAATCACAAGGCGATTGATTATTTTTCATTTTATTACATAATTCTTTGTACTTTCAATGATTTTCAACAAGAAAAAAAAGGAAAAATAAAGGAAAAAAGAAAACTGGTTTTTTTTTAGTTACTAGGCAATTGATTATTTTCATACATTTTAATATAATTCACAAATACATCTTCTAATGTAGAATGTCTTATTGATATACTATCAATAATATTATATTTATTTAATTCATTTAATCCATGAAATAGTTTCCATAGGGGTTGTTTATTATGATTATTATTATTATAATAATATTCTTGTCTTGTTAATAATGGATAACGTAATTGAAAATTAGGTAAATAATTATTCATTATAGTATGTAAATTATTTGTATAATTTAATATATTTGTATTAAATTGTATATTCATATAATAACCTATCCCATATTTTTGTTTTAATTCTAATGGACTACCATGACAACGAATTTGTCCATTAATTAATAAACCAATATGATTACATAATAATTCACATTCTTCCATATAATGTGAACTTAATAATATTGTACAATTCAATTTCATAGCTTGTTTTATATTATTCCATAATAATTGTTTACCTTGTATATCCATACCATTTGATGGTTCATCTAATAAAATAATGCTTGGTTTACCAATAAATGCTATACCAGTAGATAATTTACGTTTATTCCCACCTGATAATGTTCCAATGATACAATCTGAATAGGATTGTAAACCAATGAATTGAATCATTTTATTGACCTGATTTGTATGATTATAATGATGAGGATATTTTAAATAACTATAAAATGTTAATAATTCCTTTGGTGTCATAAATTCACATAATGCATCTTGTTGTGGACAATAACCAATATTTTCACATGCTTTCTCTTTATTTAATGTTATATCATAACCATTTAAATAGATATGTCCATGTGTAATTGTACAATAACCTGTTAACATTGAATATATAGTTGATTTACCAGCACCATTTACACCAAGTAAACCATAACATTCACCTGATTGAATAGTTAAATTTAATTGATCTACTGTTGGTTTTTTTTGTGACCAATAATGTTTACATACTGATTTTACATTAATTGCATATTTTGGTTTTAATGATGAATCTTCTATTTTCTTTTATTATAAAAAAAGGGGAAAAAGGAACAAAAAACAAAATGAACATTGCATTATTCAGGTCAATGATAATACGTCAATAATAGACGAAACAGTTCATATTTAATAGTTGAATTTATGAGTCGATTAAAGATAGATCACCGATAAAAATCTAGAAACACTGCATAGACGTTACGTCATAATATTGGACTCCTCTGTAGTGCTCATCAACGACCCTGTATGTGGGACTCGAACTCGCAACCCTCAGTTTCGCGTGTGAACGCTTGACCTCTAGACCACTGAGCTTGGCGGCATCCAAAAGTGTTGATGTCTAACTTCTATTGATCACTGATCTTTCATAATGATTCACTCATTTTCTGAGGTAGATACCCGTCTCTGGCCTCACCTGCTCACTAGAACTCAAGGAAATCATCTTGCAGCTACTTATTATTGAGCGCATGATGATTATTATTATCAGTATAGGGTTGTGGAGATTGTTAACTTAAAAATCTCACACTGATGAAAAGTCCCATACTAGGACGAAACGGCCGTCCAGTGTTTTCAGGTTTTCAATGGTGGTCTGACATTAAACGTTTCATGGTCTCAATCAAAAAAGCTTAACAATCTTTACAAACCCATACTGTTATGAATGTGACTGTACACAGTTGATGTACATCACAAGTAAAGTCCGAATATATATTGACAACAAAAACTAGATTTTTGAATAATGAGAACTACATTCCATGTAAAACTTTTAATTTTCGTATTGGACCTGGTAACTTTACCATTGCACTGTTCACATTTTGGTTTACAAAAAACATCTAGTCATAGGTATCAAAATATTTCCGATTTCAGCACTTAAAATTACGTTTTCAGATAGATCAGGTAATGAGACGGTATCGACTACTTTAACTACGAGCTTGGTGAACAACAACCATGAAACTATCTAATAAATAAGTTCACTGAAGGTCATAGCCTCCTATTACGTATACCGTCTATTAAATCAACCCTCTGAGAAATCAAAACAAATTAAAGCGGAACTTATGAAACCTGTCAAATTCGATTATTATTATTATCATTATTTGAACATCTTGAGCCTACCTCAATGAAGCAGTAAGACATTATTCAAACTACTTTATTTTCATGTGTTAAATCAAATGTCTAGAAAGCATCACTGTTGCATCACAATCCCTATTATTCAATGATATGCATTCATATAAAAAAAACATGTAAAAGTAGTAAAACTAGTAAATAGTAAATTATCTTGCAAACCATTGTCCATCATCATCCTTAGAAAAATGGTCTAACCATTTCTTTTATTTAGGAGTTTTAAGAAGATTCAACTGCATACAACGTTCGCCCCCTCCCCTAATTTTTTTGTTTCACTTCTCTACTGAAGAATACTTGAGATAATAAGTGAGATAAGCATCTTTTTAAATATAACAGACAGTTAATTGTGTGAATTATTCTAACATAGATTATGTAATGAAAAAAAATGATCTTACACGATACGCAATAAGAAATAATCGAAAGTAAAAAATAAAGTCCACATAAGTTTAGTATAAAGAAATCTTAGAATTTCTTCATCATTACCTACATAGATTAATGATATGCTATACTGTAGCTTTTATGATCATATTGAAAGTGTTTGTAGCATTTCATTTTATTATATACAAACTTTTATAGTTGAATTCATGAGTCAACTAAAGCTAAACCATTATGAAAAGCTTGAAAACACTGGACAGCCGTTTCTTCCTAGTACGGAACTCCTCAGCAGTGCACACTCCTGATCACGCTCGCGAGATTCGAATCTAGGACCCAGAAATGTTTGCTAAAGAACATACTAAGATGACTTAAATTAATTAATTGTATACATGAAAATGCCCCAAAATGCCCTGGTACGGTCAAGAGTACGGAGAGTCCACTCTCCCTCTCGAAATGCTCTCACATGGCCACGCGTATATAGCCTCTGTCAGGGAAGTCCTACTCACTGCCTTCTCGTAGCATTACTGTTGTTTACGAAGTTGAGAGGACGAAAAGCGAATGTCCGGCGCTTTAACCGGCTAGGTGGACATGGTGCGTTCACCTAGGGGAGTTGGAAAACCCTCATTCCAAACCAATGATACACATAGGATCCAGTATGCTGACACAACAAATCGTGTATGAATCAATCGCTGGTCACCGGCTACCATGGGACTGCATCACCTCATGATGCTCCACTGCCTAGTGGATCTGACCTTTAGGTCAAAGGTACCGGGTGTGGCCTCCTAAGAAAACCACCTGCTTCAGTTTGGGCACCTGGGTAGTATGACAGCCCTCACATAAACCAAATGAGATTTATGTGGCGCATATATATCTGGTGCCCCCTTTGTACCAATATTTATATATTTTAATAAAATAAACTTATGAAAATCAAAGATGAAATTATTTACATAACAAAATGTAATACGTACACATACACATGCACACACACACATACACAACTCACTTGTATATTTGATTCCAAATCTGTATAATGTATTCCAACATGTGTATTACCTACACCATTCCACCATTTAAATTTATTTCTTTTCCAATGTATTATTTGTATAATATAAAATTGTTTTTCCAATAATAATACAATAATAAATAATAATATAGAATGTAATAATAAACAACCCATATCAATTTTTAATATATTCCATAATGATATATTATCTTTATATGGTATACCAAGTTTATGAAAAAAATCTCTTAATGCTATTGTAAAAAAACTACCACTTAAACAATAATGCGGTGATATACGTAACCATATATTAATAAATTGACTAGTTGTCGTAGTTGAGGAGGCTGATGATGATGATGATGATGTTTGATAATTTAAACTATCCATTGTAAGTATTTCAAGAAAGAATCGTACAAATGTTGTCATAACACTAATAACTAAATTTAAACCACACATTAATACAAATGCTGTACTAGATGATTTAAATAAAAAACTTGCCAAATATATAAGTGATATCATTGCTAAACCATATAAATAGATAGTTAATATAAATGGATATATTGTATCCGTATGTATATAAGCTGAATTACCATGAATAATAATAATTATTATACATAAGGTTGATGATAATAAATAAGTTACATAATCATATAGATAATTAATAAACCAATAAATTGATGGTAATAAACCAGATAATAATTGTAAATGTTTTGAATTATTATTACGTTCATATACAGGTAAACTAATAAAACTAGCTGGAATAAATGATAATGCTAATATAAGA
>NW_017386559.1:0-5414 GCF_000237925.1 Schistosoma mansoni
GATTGGTCAATAATAGTAACTTACGAGTATCCTCTACCCTTAATAGCCATGTTTCGCATCCGTAAAGTAGAACAGAGCGAAATGCTGCGCATTATACTCGTCCCTTAATTGATAGACGGATATCTCGTCTTCGCCATAGGTGACGTAAGTTGGCAAAAGCCAAACGAGCTTTTTGAATCCGTGCTGAGATTTCGTCAGACACCAACCTATTTGGGCCGATCACACTTCCAAGATAAGTGAAGTTGTCGACGCGTTCGACTACTTTAATCCTTATCCTTAGTTCAGGTGTTGACGCAGGCCAGTCCTGGAGTAACAACTTACAACTTGCCCACACCGTGGAAGGGTTCTTCTATAGGTACCTGGAAAGAAAATTGGATTATAATTGGTCTTAGTGACCTGAGAGTGTGACCGCAGTGCCCAAGAGAAAACTGCTTGAGATCGGTCACACACGACCTTTTTATGAGTAATTTTTGTATTAGCTCCGTACTTGTTGAGACCTTACTGCCGGAGGCGGATATCCTTGTGATAAGACGAGTTGTACACTCTGAGGGTCAACCTTTTCTAACCCCACCCCTCCTTGTGGAAAGGCAGAATCGCTGTTATGCTAGTTGTATGAAGGAAACACCTTACTGCCGTCACACCTCTGTACAGTCAGCAGTACGACTTCACCCTCGGATATTGGGTTTGCTGCTTTTAGTCTTACCGCTCTTTAACCAATCTGTCTGGCCTGGTAGGACCTTGAGGAACGATTGTTCCAGTCATTATACTTCGCATGGTTCATCACGATAGTCAAGCCCGACCACCGCGTCCAGGTAGCAGCAACGATTGGGAGAAATATTAATAAACCAAATCGAATTTCTATACAGTTAAAACAAGTTTCTAAATGTTTTTGTGTGATATACTTCTAGGAAATTATCAGGAACTAGTTAATTTCTGAAGAAACAAGACAATACGATGACGTGATTGGCCCGGAAAAGAAGGCTGATGTAAGCCTTATATGACTAATTTTATATTGTTAACGTTTAACACTGTGATTATATCAATGTAACTAATGTAACTATTGATTTTAGTTACACCTTTGGATATGGGTTTTTAAAATCACTTGACTCAGCTTATCTCAAGATAGAACATTAAACAAATTTTACTTACAAGTCAAATCGGTTAGATTTGTAGTTTATTAAATTTTACCACTCGATCGACATCATTGGATTATAACAAGTAGACAAACAAACACACTGAATTTATTTACTTATAGCTAATACTAAATAGCAACTAAATGGT
Organism: Schistosoma mansoni; assembly: GCF_000237925.1. Lineage (NCBI taxonomy): Eukaryota > Metazoa > Platyhelminthes > Trematoda > Strigeidida > Schistosomatidae > Schistosoma > Schistosoma mansoni. The sequence goes on from NW_017386559.1 coordinate 1,282, forward strand.
GTATATATTTTACAGTTCACAGACAATTAAACTTACCTGGTAATAAATACACTTACTGAACCGACTGTCAGTAATCGATCCAACCAAACACGCACATTGAACAGACTTTGTGTGTACATAAGGATAGACTATTAAAAGGAAAATAAAATGAGAACTAATTAGGTCAGTTCGTGATCGCGAAAAATGTTCAGCAGCCTCCACAACCACCATTCTGATAATCATAAAAGTTATGTTAGTCAACTGCTATGTTCGAGCGGTTTGATCGATATAACTTGGTAGGTTCGCCAATAAGAATTTCGGTAATAATTTTCTTATAACTAGATCTCTATTGTAGTCAGACATGTTCACCACTAGATTTCAGATCAGTGGTCTAACGGTTAAATCTTCGCACGTGAGACTGAAGATCCTGGGTTAAATTCCCAGTTGTTGGGTCGTGGATGCCCACTTTTGATCAATCCCTTGATGATGCGAAACTGTTCCCAGGTTTCTAATGGTGGTGTAGCTAAGATTAGTCTATGATTCAATCTATGAAAGTCCTAAAATCTCCACAAATCTTTGTACTCCGCATACGCTATCTCATTTACATCCTAGCGCTCTTGGCCAGTGATATAGTCTGACCAATACAATCGACTTTACTCTTACTAGCCCACCAATATGTGTCTTTTATTCCTGGTCTTGTGTCCGAAGAACAGACTACCCATCAAGCTACTACTACGATATCTTCACAAACCAGGCCAGCAGCTATCTTAAGCACTCATTTGCTTGAGATTCAACGAAAATAATTATTCTGATTTAAAATACCCTTCAAAAAACAAAGTTTTTAGTTAAAATGATAGCGGAGTATCCTACCGGTATTGGATGTATTCCAGGAGAAGTCGTCTCAAGCATATCTTCTCTAGGAAAGCATGTTCCTTCAAAATCATAATCCTTCAAACTAAATTCAATATGAAATGAACAAATGGATTTAAAAAGAAAAAAGAAGTTTCATTAATATCAAGTTAAACGTTTTACATATTAACAATTATAAAATGTAATCTGTTCTCAAAAGTTAGTGTGAAATTTTACCTTGCTATGTTTTGAGAAATATAATTTAAAAATCAATTTTTTCTTGAGTTATACCTTGATTACTTACATGAAAAGAATAAAATCAAAGTAAACCAGAGTATTTTGGTAATAAATTACTGAAAACTACCGATAATAAAAAGAGGTCGATTGACAGGCAACTTGATCTGCGTGTAAATAGCCTCTGTTTTAGAAAGATTTCTAGTTCATATGAAAGAATTGAACCATTTTAACTATCTTTATGATGTTAGTAACGGCTTTTTCTATCTCCAGATGTTGATATTCAGAACTGTAGCAATAAGCACTTGCTTTGAGTCTCTTAGTGTGAACATCAACATTGGGATCCAAGTACATTCAATTTAAACAAGTTTCAAATATGAGGGGATCCAAGTTCTGCATTTTACTCTTAGACATTTGTCAGATATACAAAGTTCATGGTGCTGTATCAAATCACCTTGTAGTGAAAACATAAATAGCCAGATGATTTTCGTTAAGAGAAAATTAGTTGAAGGTGATTTATCAGAACTTTTCTAATCATTTCAGTAGCCAATTTGGAAGCTGTCAGTTAAAACCACCAAGACATCAGTCAGTCAGTCAGCGACAACGTAGGACCAGGCACATATATGCATCGGTCCAAGTTGCCATACCTCGTTAGCACAAGAAGATCAACACCGGATTCATAGAAGTAATTAATTTAGTGGTGGTAGTATATAAAGAAAGGTTGTATATAAGGATATAGTACAGGAAGGAAGAGAGATATGAAGCAATTTTAATCTCAAGGTTTAAGGGAAGATAAAGAGTGTATACACCTACGCCATTGTGATCGATTCTGAGCCATGTCACCTAGAGTCTCCAACCATTGGTTACGATAGTCACGCGGACCCCAACCAGGTAGTCTGCATCTGCCAACATGGCTCAGACTAGAAGTAAGTGACTTCAAACACTGATGCCATGTTTTGGTTTGGCCACCCCTAACTCTCTTCCAACCATCGCCAATACTAGTCATCATAGCGCGTCGTGGTAATCGGTGTTCAGGCATACGTAACACATGGCCCAACCATCTCAGTCGATGAAGATTCATGACCTCATCAACTGATTTACCATCGTTCCCTAATACCCTGCGTCTAACCTCACTATTACTTACCCGGTGACCCCAGCAGATGCGAGCAATATTTCTAAGACATCTGTGGTCAAATACTAGTAACCTACGAGTATCTTCTACTCTTATTGGCCATGTTTCACAGCCGTAAAGTAGAACAGAGCGAAATGCTGCGCAGTATACTCGTCCCTTAATTGATAGACGGATATCTCGTCTTCGCCATAGGTGACGTAAGTTGGCAAAATCTAAAAGAGCTTTTTGAATCCGTGCTGAGATTTCGTCAGACACCAACCCATTAGGGCTGATCAGACTTCCAAGATAAGTGAAGTTGTCCACGCGTTCGACTACTTCACTCCCTATCCTTAGTTCGGGTGTTGACGCAGGCCAGTCCTGGAGTAACAATTTACATTTGGATGGGGAGAAACGCATCCCAAACATCCTGGCATTATTACTGAGTTCCAACAGAAGACTCTGCATTTTGTCAGCGTCTTCACCAAACAGGACTATGTCATCTGCGTATTCTAAGTCGCTTAGTGGTCCCCCTGGTAGGAGATCAATTCCTGTAAATTCAGTCGACGAGAGTGTTATTTCCAGCAACAGGTCTATAATGAAGTTAAACAAAAATGGGGATAGTGGACAGCCTTGACGTACACCACTTGAGGTTGTAAAATCATATGACAGTTCGCCATAAGCTCTCACTCGATTGATAGTGTTCGAGTAAAGAGCCTTCACAAGGTTTATGTACTTCTCAGGTACACCTTTCAATGACAGACACTGCCACAGAACCTCTCGGTCTACAGAGTCAAATGCTGCTTTCAAGTCAAGAAAAACTATAATTGTCGGACGCCGATAAACATGTCTGTGCTCTAAAACTTGACGAATGGTGAATATGTGGTCGATACAGCCACGACCAGGTCTGAAGCCAGTCTGATTTTCTCGTGTTTGCAGTTCACGAGTCTTAGTTAGGCGCCTGATAATTATTGAGGCTAGTATTTTAGATACTATGTTAGTCAGACTAATCCCTCTATGGTTATCACAGGATGATTTTGACCCCTTTTTATATATTGGGACAATAAGTGATTGTGACCAGTCGGATGGGATTACATCCGTCTCCCAGATTTTAGCCAGAATATTAGTCAACCTAATCGCTAAAATTGGACCACCATATTTAAAGACCTCTGGAGCCAATCCATCTGGACCAGCTGCTCTTCCTCGTTTCAGATTACCTATAGCCTTTTGAACTTCAAGTAGGGTCGGGAGGCCTACTTCAATGTTCCATTCAGGTTTTCTGGGAATAGTGGGTAGTTGTACAGTAGCTGAAGGCCAGCTAAACTGTTCCTTAAAGTGTTCCGCCCATCGTTCTAAACGTTTGGGTTGAGAGCAGATAAGGGTTCCGTCTTTTTCGGAGATTGTCTCACTTACACTTGACTTAATTCCGGTTTCTTCTATTAGTCTGAATAGTTGCCTGGTGTTGCCTACAGCCGCTGCCTTTTCCATCTCTTTTGCTTTCGTTGCCCACCACTGCTCACGATCGTTCCTTAGACTTTTAGTTAACCTAGATCTAATTTGTTTACGCTCTTCGTCATGTTCAGAGCCTGATGGGATGAGTTTACGCGAATCCATCAGTGAAATAGACTTAGAGGAAATCCACTGGTTTTTTGGAGCCCTATGGTTTAAATGACTAATAGATGTGACTGCTGTTTCCACAGCCGTTCGTATGTCTTTCCAAGCAGCATCTGGGTCAGTCTCGTTTACAGAACTGCCTAGATGTGAACTCAGTTGTTTCTGGAATTCGCATTTGGCTTTCTCGTCCTCCAGTTCAATCCTAATGGGTCTTCTCAGTGTAATTTTCCTGCGTCCATTGAGGCGCAGACAAATGCGCGCTCGTATTAAAGCGTGATCAGAGTCTAAACAAGTATTCCAATACGAGCGACAATCTTCTATAGAGCCTCTCCAACGATGACTGATGACA
>NW_017386558.1:0-5439 GCF_000237925.1 Schistosoma mansoni
CCAATCAACAAAATGAGAAATTATCTTGTGAACTGTCCGCTATGCTCGAAGCCTATCTAAAAGTTCTTGAAGTAAGAATTTTGATTATTTTCTATTCCATTATGTTTGATTAATTTTTATTTTTGGTATAATTTTAGCATCATAAGCTCTTGTATTCATATTCATTTTTATGTATTAGACAAAACGTGAACTGAATTCCTTCCATTAAGTAAGAAAGAATAGGTATGATTCATTCAGGCACAAGTTTATATACCTGACCACGCTGAAACAGTTCCTAGACTACCTGTCTACATTACAGTGAGGTTTTCTAAAAGCTGAGAAGATTCTTTATTTAGTAATATTATGCAATGTATTACGGTAATAATATTCTATTCTTAATGGATAGTTGGATCATCTAAACCGTGATTAGGTGATTAATTATCATTTTATCAAATTCGTCCGTCGTCGTCCAACATATATATTTATTAATTCTGTAAAAGTGACTGTACGTACACTTTCCACTTCCCTTCTCAATTAGCTTGTATTTTGATCACATGTTTCTAGGTTATTTACTTAATATCTTTATCATTATTTTGTTAGATCACGTATTGTTTATAAGTAGATGATACTCTCAGTTATATTTGTCCCATTCTAGTAAAACTAATTTAAGGGATGATGTTTTGGAATGTAATGTTTCAGTCATTTCAATTCCTTTCCAATTGTCGTTCATGAATATGTTTTAGGTATCATTTTTAGGAGGCAAATACAAATAAAATACCTATTCAAACTCAAGTTAAATATGAATGTATTTGTCTTTCTCTTTCAAAACAAAATTCTACACTAAATAACAAATCTAATGGTCAACTTCTTGTGACATTTTAAAATTGATTGATCACTATGTAATGGTGGTCAGTGTCATATTTGTCTGATCCTTTAGTGCTAATCGAATTCCATCGATGAAGTTACAATGTGCTCACTATTCTGAGTGACTTGACATCGTGTGGACTGTGTTGAGATGTTGGGTGGTTGGAGATAGTTGATGGTAAACCCTTGGACCTAGGTTCCGTGGTACTCATCACTCTTCAACAAAGAGCACATGCAGTCTTGAAGGAACCAATGCTGCTTGTGGGGTTAAAGTTTGCATCACTTCGCTTCATATTCTTAGAAGTTACCTACCACTGAGCTTTTCGCACCACTGGTAAATATCTTATTTTCACAATAGGCCAGTAGCGGGATCCGAGTCCTATAGGGAATATCTGTTCATGATTGCATATATACCTTTCTGACGAGTCCCAACTATCCCTCAATCTAAGTCCAGAATTTCCAGCTGAATGCATCTAGTCAGTCAGCTAAAATGTAGGACCAGGCACATATATGCATCGGTCCAAGTTGCCATACCTCATTAGCACAACAAGAGGAACACCAAATTCATAGAAGTAGTTAATTTAGTGGTGGTAATATATAAAAGGAAGGTTGTATATAAGGATATAGTACAGGAAGAAAAACATATGATGAATGCATCCAACCACCTTACATATGAAGATCTTCTTCGTGTATAAATACTTGTTCGTTAAATTGATAAACGAAGTATTATTATTGAGGAAGTATGGGATATCGATAAGAAGCGGTCAAAAATAAAATGACTTCAAAGTGTGAGCCACATGAGTTTTAAAACGCCGTTCTATCAAAAAATTTACTCTGTTACAATACAACCACTTCGGAAAAATAACTTTCATGTTTTTTCGTCTTTAATGCGTATTGAATTGCATCGATCGAGTTTCAGTTTGGTCTTTATTATAAGTGGTTTAGTGTTGCATCACTCTTTGGTGTTGCGGGTTACAGTCGACACTCAGCTTATTTTTTGTATCAGTAATTAACATTTTGTAGTTTGTACTCACCTTCGTTGAGTCGTCTTAGCCGTGGCATTTTGTTACCTGGTTGATAGATTGTTTGTCTGTAATATTTTCTAAACTATCCTCTCTACATATTGTAGTTCGTGGTAATTTTGTTTACATTATGCTTTTGTCCTTCATAGTGTGATTCCACTCGTATACTAATGGATGAAAGATCAGAAATTTTGGATTTCATTCTACATCCAAGTGACAGCTGTCAAAGGGAAAGGCTTTCTAATAAACAGTATATTGAGGACATACCAGCGGGTATATCACATAGTCTAGGCTCTCTTACAAAGCCTGTAGAAGACGATTCTGAACCAAACACTGTAGAAAACGAAAAAATGTTCACACCTGACAAGCAAATACTAACTACGGATGAAAAAATCTCTTGTGCGACAACAATTCAGTCACGTGCTCGAACTCACTCAAATAGCATTTCAAGTGTTCATAATGGCTCCAGTGAGACTACTGAACAAAGATATGATGTTTCACAAAATGAAACCAAATGTCATAATTGGTTCAAACTAATCTCTAGTCTAAACAATGGTTAAGTTTATTTGATATAATAAAGCTGATTATTGTGTAAACAGTTTGAATACTTTGCTTCATCATTTTTAGCGAATGTGCAGTAGTTTCGAATACTTAATTACTGATGGTTTTTATTTTTATCAAACTGGTCATTTATGCACTTCGGTTTTGCTTATTTATTAGTTCCTACCTCTTACTTCAGTGAAGCATGTGATTACCGGTTGAACAAACAATATCCGGTATTCATCGACAGTCATTTAAATATTATTGGTGCACTGCCTGAGGTGTTTTGGTTATTTAAAACATACGGCAAGTCAACAACCTTTGGAATGTATGAATCTTCCTGACCTACAGTTAATAGTGTCCAAATGATGAAGTAGTACCAATTCGTGATCATAAATTTCATTTTACCTTCTATCTCTTTCACTTATATGACAACTGGAATTATTAGGCTTGTGTTTATCTAGAATTTCATACAATTAAAATGTTACTCACTCAGTTTATAACTACAAGGGTTGATTTTCGCTCCTTAATTTAGTTTTATAAATGTGTTCTCATTTTCAGTTGAACAGGCTTTAATTGTACAAAGATTAATTAATGAATTAAAACGTTGGATGTATCGATTTGTTTCAGATTGGAATTTCAGGTTTGTTCTTTGCATTGAATACGTAAATGTTTTTTTTTACTATTTCCGGACTATAGTACAATGCGATCGTAATAAACTTTTTACAGTCCTGATTATGTTTTTTCCCAAAAAGTGATTATGATTTTAGGAATTATTCCCATCACAAACTAACATTAGTCGGATAACCAATAATTATCGAGACGAATCATCGAACATTTTCTTCGTCGTAGTTTAGAGACTCCCCACTAATGAATGTCTATCACACCACAGATAGTTGTCTAGGCTCCTGATTAATAAGCTATTATTTATTCATTGAATAGAAACCCTTCACTCCAGGTCTGTGAATTTGCTACTCATTTCTTTGATAACAATTAGTTACTAGGTCCGAATTCTCCCCTCACTTCCGTTTAGTCTACTGAGTATCATATACAGCTTTCAAATAACATGTTACTCAAAGAATACTTCAATAACCTTTATTTAGTTATTGTACTTATCTTCAAATTTTCCAATAGATTAGAGATGAATTATTATGATAGTTTCAATTCTCCACTATGAATAATGGCCGTAGTCGTATGTTATCTTAAATCTTTTTTTTTCACCTTTATTTTCTGTTATGGGATATTTAGATTTAATGAATATGAATTATTAATGAAACGACTTGAAAAAAATATACGCGACAAACGGAAAAAGCCGACATTATCGCATATTTCTACAACGGTTGCTAATTCATCTCTTCACCCATCACCGAATCTTCTTTCTCCTTCAGTTCCTTCTCAAGTAACGGTTACAACGTCTGTATCACCACCACCACCACCAACAACATCATTGCCCGTTAGTAGTATCATAACTAGTTCAAAGAGTGCAAACAATCTTCTAGATTCTACAAAATCATCTGAACACAATAATGATATGATTACCAATCTGTCTTCTTCCAATATACCCATAGAAGTATCAACATCTCAAACTGTTTACTTTAATTCTGTAGATCAAAATATGAATAAATTTTTAACTATAATTGATTTAAGTAACAACATTTCAGTTAATTCAAAAACATCACTAAATAATGTGTTAACAGTCAGTCAACCAGAACTACTAGTCCAGTCTATAAAAAGAGACAGTGAAATGCACAAGTCTATTGAAAACACTTCAAGACTCGATTCTTTTAAGTCTGGTTTCAATTCATTTCATGATAGTATTAACCATGATTCAAGCCAACATACAGAAGATAACTATGCGTCTGATTTGTCTAAGAATTTACCTATCTTGGATCCTTTAAATTTAAAAGGTACTTCTCTGTTTCGTGTTTAATTCTTGATCTGGTGAAAATATATCATATTGACGACCTTGAACGGTTTTGAGACTGATTTCAAGATTCCTGTCTATTTTTTTGGCCAATCAGAATGCACGTTATACTGAGGGTTAAGTTGTTGCAGAAAACCAAAAGGGTTAAGTTTTAGTGTTAGGGTTATCGTAAGAAATTCAGAAGTCTTGCAACGTCACATACTTCTCAACTCTACTTTATTTTTTCCATGAAGAGCTATACATTTTGTGAATATTTTAATAATTATTCAAGTCTGTTCGTATGGTTTATTCTTGCCGTGTTTATGCTATTTAAACCTTTTGATAGATAAAAACTTGGGTATGGAATAATTTACAAGATATCTATCAACGAGCCACTGTTTTGATTGTGATTGGTTTGTCTATATGTTATACTTTTACCACTGTTTTTGTCTTATGTACTGTATAATTAAGCGTTGACTTATAAATACAATATAACATGCTATTCATCTATAGGTAGATGATGAGAAACTGTTGTTTAAATAATACCATTGGACAGTAATATTCACTGGATAAATAATTATTTTCCCGTTCGAATTTTGTCGTTTTCTCATTGCCATGTAACATACATACTTCTATCATACTCTTGAATGAGAATTGTTTTGCTTACAAGGTATTCTTTTGTCTACTGTCGTCAAGTTAAAGCTTAATTCAACGGCTTTATTTTCTTATGTTTAATAGTTTACTTGGCTGAAAACAAAGTCCTGTGACCTTTAATGAAAATAATTCTGTACACCTTATTAATTGTTTGCCATCAGTACAGTCTGCTTTTAATTGATAATTTTGTATTTAAATTAGCTGAGCTTGCAAATCATCCCTGAAATGGATTTCCGGTAATATCATAAAAAATAATCTTTCTGTGCTAATAATGTTATGTTTCATAATAGTCTTAACCTATATGTATATTTCAGCTGTTTACCAACGACGTGGTCCGGAAATCTTCAATATTGAATCTTCTCAAAATCAGTCTAACAAAACAGAATCTTCAGCTCATCCTATCCAAAGTGAGATCTCGATGGCAAATAATTCCTCCCTCCTCTAGTGTGCGTCGCTTTATCATAACTTTTTACCATC
>NW_017386557.1:0-5457 GCF_000237925.1 Schistosoma mansoni
GTCTGGCGAAACTGGGTATTATGTCAAATTACCACACTTCTCGTCAGTACATTCAGGAAAAATAATCATGTGAGGGTCAGGAAAGTTAAATTATTAGGAGAGATGACAATCACGAACTGAACTTGAGAAGTGTAGTTCAAAATAAATAAAGAAAACTATAGATGAGGAAGTGTGTATTTTAACATTTAACAAAGGATAGAAAATGAAACATGTATTCTAAGGTAACGTGTTATAATTGTGGTTTTTTTTATATAAACGACCCAGCTATTCCTATTGCTTAGTATTCTTATACGATGACACTCGACAAGACCCCAAAATCAGAACACGTTGAACAGGAATGAAATTGTATTCAAAATAATAATGATAAGTGAACAGCAATCCGCAATCAGCAATCAATAGTTTAAATATCGTTTATATATTTATAGTATATGCATAAGAAGCTTATAGATTTTTCTGCAATAATATGCCCGGGCTGATCGGTTCAAAATTAACCAATCAGCGCGCAGCAACACCATCATGCATAAAACATGCTTAGTCCAATCTATATCCCACTAACATAACGTTTTACAAATCAGACTAACAAAGCTCTCTGTCTATAAATTATGATCTAACCAAAAAATACATTGCTTAACAAGCCTCAAATAGATATTCATTTATTGGTCTTACTTCAACTGTCAATTTTCCAATAGAATTCATCTTAATCAGTCTTAATCTTCACAGTAATTGATGTCCAGGAATCTCTCATAGATGTCACAGACACCTCAGTAAATGAACGTTCAAATTTGTCAACATGCATACTATTTGTACCTAAGGCCTTACATCTAAGCTCAGCATCACTCACCAGTTCCTTTATACACGATTAATGCTTCAAAAATATTCATTATTAGTTATTTTTAAACTTTATTTATCCTACTATGATAGGTTGTGTTTCCCACTTGCAAAGAAAAGGACTGAATCAAGACACAGTGTACTAGATATTTGTATGACAGATGGGTATCTCCCTCGTACTATAAGGTTTTCAAAGCCACCAACGATCAAGAGAGCCCATACATTCATGCCATGGTTCTGTCGGCAACCGACAAGTTACGGTGGCTGATGTGACTATCAGAAAAAGTGAAGTTCCTACTTTTATCGACCTCATCACTTTCTATGTTTGTACTGGGCGTTGGTATAAATCAACTTTGAACAACATGTCGCATATAGAAGAGAATATCCATCTCAAACATTATCACTCAAGGCTTTTGAAAAACCCCTGTCAGTTGATATCACTTGTTATTATACACCAGTATAAATGTTTTTTGGTTTTATTTATAGAGCATGATCGAATGCTGACATCGTAATTTATCTCATTCGCTCCATAAAATACAGTAGACTCATCTTATTGGGTTGGGCAGTCGTCATTCATTTGTCTGTCTAGTATTCCCGTTGTTGCAATGCTTTCTTCCTTCTTCAATTTAAGAATTATAAATTAAATAATCGTTCAACAAGTATTCGGACTGACAAATTATTACTAATCGGAGAAGAATTCGATAACTGTTGAATTTTACGCTGTTAATTTTACCAGTATTTAGCCTTAAACATGTGGTCTTTAGGCTTCCCAATTAGCACGTTCCATATGACTCTCTAGAACTAGATACAAACTAAGACTTGTCTCCTCATAAATAATCGACTGTATAGTGTAATACCAAGGTCCTTATCCAAGTTAACAACATTATCCATCTATATTTGGTCAAAAGGTTTTCTACATATAGTGTATAACCCACAAAAACACTGACTAGCTTTAGTCTTCTCGTGAAAAATACTCTTGAGTGTTATCTTAGTTACTTGTTCGATGCTTATTACCAACAAAGCTGTTTTAACAGTTACACGGAACCATCTTTTAACTCATCCTGTAGAAAAACGTTCCGTTAATTTATATAAACTTGAATTATTTCGTCCGTTTTATTTTCCAAGAATGCTGTGAACTTTTGGATTCGCGGTAAGAATGACTCTGTTGGATTTTTTACCATACCGTTGGAAAATGTTTCTGCAACAAATGGACATGAAAATCTTTCAAACAGTTCTCTATATCTATCATTTATTGCCAAGTAACATAACTGTTTTGGTGTCGTTTGACCATTGAATTTTTCATCTTACTGATGTTGTCAAGAAAGACACTAAAAGTTTCATGACTAAACCGTCCAGCTCAAAGAACAAAACACCCTCAAATTTTGTGTTACTCGACAACAGTTCTTTTTTTAATTAAAATTTGAATAGTAGCTGGCAATCAGATCCAAGACGAGTGTCTCAACCTATTTGAGACTGATCAGTTGGATATACGGTCCGACGAGTCACAGATTGAACGAAACTTGAGTCCCTGATTACACTGCTACCCACTATTCCAACTCCATTTAAGACTTGCAATGATTCGCATAAGATGCACGTATGCCGAAAGAGGCTGATGAATTGTAGTCCACCATATCAACAACAGGAAAATTCAAACACCATCGTGAATGTTTATATTCGCTGAGGTGATCAGTCTGATTTTGTCATTTTAGTCGTTGTCCTGAAGAACATCACCATACAATCATCTACCTGAGCTCAGTATCGTCTCAAAATTCTGTTTGTTGTAAAACACTCATATTTAAAACCAATCGAGTAAAAGAAAGATAATTTATATCTTATCCAAAGTATTAACAGTACATACTCAAAACTGATTTCAGATATGGAACTTAAGTTTTCAAAGCCATTTTTATAGGAAACCATCTTCAATAATTGATGTGTGGACGAGAAAAATAATGGTTGTTTGCTTAGTCAAACTAGTAGCTAGTCTGACATGTATTGGATGAGTTATATATCTCCCTACCCTTATTATTATTGGTCTTGTTGTCGGTTTTGGTGGGGAAATTTACTTACGTTCTGGTCAGGCTAGTCACGTGCTCTTGATCTGATTGTGTTGAAGTCCTTTAGAACAGACACTGGAAGGGTATCTAGTGTAAACATCCGTCTAAGGTAAATTAACATCCCATTAGTGTAGACAGGAAAATTCAGCGTTATAACATCAAATACAACGTTCATTACGTCAGATTTCATATGGTCCAATTAGTATAATTGCACTTGATACAGTAGTGAATTAAAACACAGGTGAGAACAACAAAATTACAGAGCTACTTAGTAAAATGTAAAAACCATACTCCAATACTTCATTTTCAAAATGTCCATTAATTGTTTCATACTCCATTGTTCTTTCATTTCCATCCCAATTACTTTCTGTTCCTGTTCTTTCCTCCTCGATCTTCTCAACCTTCTGCTGCCTGGCATTCTATTCCCAATTGGCGTTATATATTACTTATGTCGACATAAGTAGCGCACATCACAATACTACACTAACTAATAAAGTTCAGTTACGTCTAGCGTGAGATAAGTGTCATCAATAACCATGAATGATGATCATTCACTATTTTACAAATTGGCTAGTATTATAAATGTAGATTATTGGATACTAATTGAGTAGTCTAAATGTAACCTTCTAGCCACTGGGCCTGAAAATATTGATTCAATATCTAATGGGGTCGTTGGTACCCACTGATATGGGTCCCACAATAGGACGAACTAGTTGTCTAGTAACTGTTGGTTCTGAATGGCTGTTTAGCAAAACCTAGTCCATAATATTAACTTCAGTTTGTGTTTATATTGCTAAAACATATTCCATAAACAATTTTTTTTCCTCCCGGAGGTGTTTTTATATACATCACTATTTACAGATATGATTTGTTAACGAATTCCGTGTTGAATACTTGCAACAAACAACAACTCTTTCAAAATAATGACAGTAACAGAAATAAAAGTCAATTTTCGACATTAAATAAAACATCATTAGACAAACCAGTCACATTTGGACATAAAATCAAATCTTCTGGTTATGCGAAACAAGAACCAATGTAAGTCTTATTATCGCTCGTAATATTTCTTATAGTGGCCATTCAGAAATAAAATAGGACTAGGTGTATATTTGTATTGGTCCAAAACTATCACACTTTATATGAGCACACTAACCAAATGAAAAATAGTCAAGTAGAAGTAACAATACCCATAATACTAGCTAGCTAAATATACGGTTTGAAAAGAACAACTCAAATTAAGGGATAAAAGGTATGAAATCACACTAAAACTCACAATTTAAAAATAGATAAAACACAATACATTTGCCCATTGCAATTAATTTCGAGACAATCTGGAAGTTTTTTTCTTTTGACACAACTCAGTTCAACAGTCAGTGACTTAGTCGAATGGTACCAGGTAATGGTTTAACCACCCTGACCATTCTTCCAACATACTTCCTTATAAATGGTCATATCACGTCTATATCTCCTGACGATTGATATTGGGGACCTATTTTTTATGAAAGAGATGAGTGTTAGGAGTGAGTTAAGAGTGAGGTCATGTACTAATCCATTATGATATCCCCTGCTTTGTGTAAAATCCGCTATTATTGATTTGATGTTTGTTTGTAGAAAATCAGTGCAAAAGACTACATAATTAAGTGTATTTGCTTGTTGGGAAGACCCAGAAAATTCCTTGAGAAAAGCCGAAAGGAACTTGGAAAACGCCGGAAAGTTTTTATTTGACCAGCATTAGGAAGAAGTTTCTCAAGAACATCTAGGAAGTAATGCGTCACGTATCACATTTCTGATTGGATGATTACCTGTCCTGCTACTATGTTTGGCAGGGTTTCAGAACCTTTTAGAGGCCCAAGGTCATCTGAAATGCTATAAATACCCTCAGTTCTCTGTACATAAACTAACCTTGGAGTAAAGAGTTCTTTCCATAATACACACCTTTTCTTTCATGTTCAAATTGTCGTGTCAATTTAGCCTGAGGTTATAAGAAGAGCTTAAGAAACCGATTCAAGCATTCCCTCAGAAGATTTATCATGTTTATCACCGAGAGTTTTGTATTTCGATGGTGAAATAAATCTTTATCTACCATCAGTCAGTCACAACGTAGAACTTCGTACGTACGTACATCAGTTCGAGTTGCAATACCACATTAGCACAGAGATGCAGTTGTCCATTCAAATCCCATAGTGGTAGAGGTAATTAGAGTATAAGCAGTAATCCGAAATACTAGGGTTTGAAGATGTTATTCAAGGAGTATAATCCAGTGAAATAAATCTGGAAAGAGAAAAAAGATAGAGACATGAAGAATTCAGAAGATTATAATTTGGTAGAACACAAAGAGTGGATGCACCTTCGCCATTGCAAACGATTTTGAGGCATGTCTTTCAAGGTCTCTAACCATCGGTTACTATCCTCTCTTGGATTCTTATCAGGTAGTCTGTCTAATCGTTTACGACAAGTAGATGGCGATTTCGATTTTGAACTGTCTCTCACTGCTTCATCTGATCTAGACACTCGACTCATGTTGATGCTTGACAGGAGTATGATGCCTGCGTCTAACACGGGCGATTCCACACGT
>NW_017386556.1:0-4232 GCF_000237925.1 Schistosoma mansoni
GGTGGTTTCGGCTTTGGTAATGAATTTGGCGATGACGACGAAACTGATGAGTGTGTTGACGGTCACGTGATCACCTTGAGGATGAGCTTGAGAAGGAATGTGAGTGAGCCGATGATGAACGTGATTTCGAAGATGTCGACGATGATTTCCATAGCGGTGTTTGTTGTGGCGTTGGTAATGAATTAGGCGAGGACGACGAAACTGATGAGTGTGTTGACGGTCACGTGATCACCTTGAGGATGAGCTTGAGAAGGAATGTGAGTGAGCCGATGATGATCATGATTTTGAAGATGGAGACATCCATGACCGTGGTGATGAAGATGGCGAGGACGACGAAACTGATGAGTGTGTTGACGGTCACGTGATCACCTTGAGGATGAGCTTGAGAAGGAATGTGAGTGAGCCGATGATGAACGTGATTTTGAAGATGTCGACGATGATTTCCATAGTGGTGTTTGTTGTGGCTTTGGTAATGAATTAGGCGAGGACGACGAAACTGATGAGTGTGTTGACGGTCACGTGATCACCTTGAGGATGAGCTTGAGAAGGAATGTGAGTGAGCCGATGATGAACGTGATTTCGAAGATGTCGACGATTATTTCCATAGTGGTGTTTGTTATGGCTTTGGTAATGAATTTGGCGAGGACGACGAAACTGATGAGTGTGTTGACGGTCACGTGATCACCTTGAGGATGAGCTTGAGAAGGAATGTGAGTGAGCCGATGATGAACGTGATTTCGAAGATGTCGACGATGATTTCCATAGCGGTGTTTGTTGTGGCTTTGGTAATGAATTAGGCGAGGACGACGAAACTGATGAGTGTGTTGACGGTCACGTGATCACCTTGAGGATGAGCTTGAGAAGGAATGTGAGTGAGCCGATGATGATCATGAATTTGAAGATGGAGACATCCATGACCGTGGTGATGAAGATGGCGAGGACGACGAAACTGATGAGGGTGTTGACGGTCACGTGATCACCTTGAGGATGAGCTTGAGAAGGAATGTGAGTGAGCCGATGATGATCATGATTTTGAAGATGGAGACATCCATGACCGTGGTGATGAAGATGGCGAGGACGACGAAACTGATGAGTGTGTTGACGGTCACGTGATCACCTTGTGGCTGAGCTTGAGAAGGAATGTGAGTGAGCCGATGATGATCATGATTTTGAAGATGGAGACATCCATGACCGTGGTGATGAAGATGGCGAGGACGACGAAACTGATGAGTGTGTTGACGGTCACGTGATCACCTTGAGGATGAGCTTGAGAAGGAATGTGAGTGAGCCGATGATGAACGTGATTTTGAAGATGTCGACGATGATGTCCATAGTGGTTGTTGTTGTGGCTTTGGTAATGAATTAGGCGAGGACGACGAAACTGATGAGGGTGTTGACGGTCACGTGATCACCTTGAGGATGAGCTTGAGAAGGAATGTGAGTGAGCCGATGATGATCATGATTTTGAAGATGAAGACATCCATGACCGTGGTGATGAAGATGGAGAGGACGACGAAACTAATGAGGGTGTTGACGGTCACGTGATCACCTTGAGGATGAGCTTGAGAAGGAATGTGAGTGAGCCGATGATGATCATGATTTTGAAGATGGAGACATCCATGACCGTGATGAAGAAGATGGCGAGGACGACGAAACTGATGAGTGTGTTGACGGTCACGTGATCACCTTGAGGATGAGCTTGAGAAGGAATGTGAGTGAGCCGATGATGATCATGATTTTGAAGATGAAGACATCCATGACCGTGGTGATGAAGATGGCGAGGACGACGAAACTGATGAGTGTGTTGACGGTCACGTGATCACCTTGAGGATGAGCTTGAGAAGGAATGTGAGTGAGCCGATGATGATCATGATTTTGAAGATGGAGACATCCATGACCGTGATGAAGAAGATGGCGAGGACGACGAAACTGATGAGTGTGTTGACGGTCACGTGATCACCTTGAGGATGAGCTTGAGAAGGAATGTGAGTGAGCCGATGATGATCATGATTTTGAAGATGGAGACATCCATGACCGTGGTGATGAAGATGGCGAGGACGACGAAACTGATGAGTGTGTTGACGGTCACGTGATCACCTTGAGGATGAGCTTGAGAAGGAATGTGAGTGAGCCGATGATGATCATGATTTTGAAGATGGAGACATCCCTGACCGTGGTGATGAAGATGGAGAGGACGACGAAACTGATGAGTGTGTTGACGGTCACGTGATCACCTTGAGGATGAGCTTGAGAAGGAATGTGAGTGAGCCGATGATGATCATGATTTTGAAGATGGAGACATCCATGACCGTGGTGATGAAGATGGCGAGGACGACGAAACTGATGAGTGTGTTGACGGTCACGTGATCACCGTGAGGATGAGCTTGAGAAGGAATGTGAGTGAGCCGATGATGATCATGATTTTGAAGATGGAGACATCCATGACCGTGGTGATGAAGATGGCGAGGACGACGAAACTGATGAGTGTGTTGACGGTCACGTGATCACCGTGAGGATGAGCTTGAGAAGGAATGTGAGTGAGCCGATGATGATCATGATTTTGAAGATGGAGACATCCATGACCGTGGTGATGAAGATGGCGAGGACGACGAAACTGATGAGTGTGCTGACGGTCACGTGATCACCTTGAGGATGAGCTTGAGAAGGAATGTGAGTGAGCCGATGATGAACGTGATTTTGTAGATGTCGACGATTATTTCCATAGTGGTGTTTGTTGTGGCTTTGGTAATGAATTAGGCGAGGACGACGAAACTGATGAGGGTGTTGACGGTCACGTGATCACCTTGAGGATGAGCTTGAGAAGGAATGTGAGTGAGCCGATGATGATCATGATTTTGAAGATGGAGACATCCATGACCGTGGTGATGAAGATGGCGAGGACGACGAAACTGATGAGTGTGCTGACGGTCACGTGATCACCGTGAGGATGAGCTTGAGAAGGAATGTGAGTGAGCCGATGATGAACGTGATTTTGAAGATGTCGACGATTATTTCCATAGTGGTGTTTGTTGTGGCTTTGGTAATGAATTAGGCGAGGACGACGAAACTGATGAGTGTGTTGACGGTCACGTGATCACCTTGAGGATGAGCTTGAGAAGGAATGTGAGTGAGCCGATGATGAACGTGATTTTGAAGATGTCGACGATTATTTCCATAGTGGTGTTTTTGTGGCTTTGGTAATGAATTAGGCGAGGACGACGAAACTGATGTGTGTGTTAACGGCCACGTGATCACCTTGAGGATGAGCTTGAGAAGGAATGTGAGTGAGCCGATGATGAACGTGATTTTGAAGATGTCGACGATTATTTCCATAGTGGTGTTTGTTGTGGCTTTGGTAATGAATTAGGCGAGGACGACGAAACTAATGAGTGTGTTGACGGTCACGTGATCACCTTGAGGATGAGCTTGAGAAGGAATGTGAGTGAGCCGATGATGATCATGATTTTGAAGATGGAGACATCCATGACCGTGGTGATGAAGATGGCGGGGACGACGAAACTGATGAGTGTGTTGACGGTCACGTGATCACCGTGAGGATGAGCTTGAGAAGGAATGTGAGTGAGCCGATGATGATCATGATTTTGAAGATGGAGACATCCATGACCGTGGTGATGAAGATGGCGAGGACGACGAAACTGATGAGTGTGCTGACGGTCACGTGATCACCTTGAGGATGAGCTTGAGAAGGAATGTGAGTGAGCCGATGATGAACGTGATTTTGTAGATGTCGACGATTATTTCCATAGTGGTGTTTGTTGTGGCGTTGGTAATGAATTAGGCGAGGACGACGAAACTGATGTGTGTGTTAACGGACACGTGATCACCTTGAGGATGAGCTTGAGAAGGAATGTGAGTGAGCCGATGATGATCATGATTTTGAAGATGATACATCCATGACCGTGGTGATGAAGATGGCGAGGACGACGAAACTGATGAGTGTGTTGACGGTCACGTGATCACCTTGAGGATGAGCTTGAGAAGGAATGTGAGTGAGCCGATGATGATCATGATTTTGAAGATGGAGACATCCATGACCGTGGTGATGAAGATGGCGAGGACGACGAAACTGATGAGTGTGTTGACGGTCACGTGATCACCTTGAGGATGAGCTTGAGAAGGAATGTGAGTGAGCCGATGATGATCATGATTTTGAAGATGGAGACATCCATGACCGTGGTGATGAAGATGGCGAGGACGACGAAACTGGAATG
>NW_017386556.1:4432-5660 GCF_000237925.1 Schistosoma mansoni
GTGAGTGAGCCGATGACTGATCATGATTTTGAAGATGGAGACATCCATGACCGTGATGAAGAAGATGGCGAGGACGACGAAACTGATGAGTGTGTTGGCGGTCACGTGATCACCTTGTGGATGAGCTTGAGAAGGAATGTGAGTGAGCCGATGATGATCATGATTTTGAAGATGAAGACATCCATGACCGTGGTGATGAAGATGGCGAGGACGACGAAACTGATGAGTGTGTTGACGGTCACGTGATCACCTTGAGGATGAGCTTGAGAAGGAATGTGAGTGAGCCGATGATGATCATGATTTTGAAGATGGAGACATCCATGACCGTGGTGATGAAGATGGCGAGGACGACGAAACTGATGAGCGTGTTGACGGTCATGTGATCACCTTGAGGATGAGCTTGAGAAGGAATGTGAGTGAGCCGATGATGATCATGATTTTGAAGATGGAGACATCCATGACCGTGGTGATGAAGATGGCGAGGACGACGAAACTAATGAGGGTGTTGACGGTCACGTGATCACCTTGAGGATGAGCTTGAGAAGGAATGTGAGTGAGCCGATGATGATCATGATTTTGAAGATGAAAACATCCATGACCGTGGTGATGAAGATGGCGAGGACGACGAAACTGATGAGTGTGTTGACGGTCACGTGATCACCTTGAGGATGAGCATGAGAAGGAATGTGAGTGAGCCGATGATGATCATGATTTTGAAGATGGAGACATCCATGACCGTGGTGATGAAGATGGCGAGGACGACGAAACTGATGAGTGTGCTGACGGTCACGTGATCACCTTGAGGATGAGCTTGAGAAGGAATGTGAGTGAGCCGATGATGATCATGATTTTGAAGATGAAGACATCCATGACCGTGGTGATGAAGATAGCGAGGACGACGAAACTGATGAGTGTGTTGACGGTCACGTGATCACCTTGAGGATGAGCTTGAGAAGGAATGTGAGTGAGCCGATGATGATCATGATTTTGAAGATGGAGACATCAATGACCGTGGTGATGAAGATGGCGAGGACGACGAAACTGATGAGTGTGCTGACGGTCACGTGATCACCTTGAGGATGAGCTTGAGAAGGAATGTGAGTGAGCCGATGATGAACGTGATTTTGTAGATGTCGACGATTATTTCCATAGTGGTGTTTTTGTGGCTTTGGTAATGAATTAGGCGAGGACGACGAAACTGATGTGTGTGATAACGGCCACGTGATCA
>NW_017386555.1:0-2420 GCF_000237925.1 Schistosoma mansoni
TGAGGGATGGTGGAGATTGTTGAGCTGTGATTGACTTGATGAAATGATGAGTGTTGGAGGACGGTTGATGATGCTGGAAGCACTGGACGACCGATTGGTCGTTGCATGGGACTCGTGATCAGTGCGCCTCAGTGTTATGACCCTGTTTGTGTTGAGTATCGTGTCTCAGTCTACAGCTCACAGTCGATGAACATATCCAACTGAAGGACACATGATCAATATTACATCATTATTATTGTTATCATTATTATTACTATTATTATTATTATTATTATGATTGTTACTTACCTGCAAATGATATGATACGAACGTTGTTGCAGCACTGGTCAATAGACCGTCTGTGATTGTTGACTGAACGAATTCAGTCTCACATTGTATTGTTGATGGTAACGCCGGTCACACACACTCAAATGATGAACTGCTGAAAACAACAGTGTTCATGAGTGTAATATACAACTACAGAGGAAGCAAACAAAGTCACATTGATGACACAGAAACTTGACTCAATAGAATACTGAAAATGTCAATTCAATATATACCACACTGAAGGAAGTTGAGTTCCGTTGAAACGATTGGTAATATGAAGAAGATATTTTGTGAAGCAAAGTGTTCACTGCATATCTCATGCAAATGCTTGGTGTGAATACTGACAGCGAATGAAAAGAATTTGGCGTGTGTGATCAGCTGACATGTGGACGCGAACGATTGTAAATGAAATGGCAAAGAAATGACACACTTGAAATATGTGAAGGGAATGGTGGAGATTGTTGAGCTGTGATTGACTTGATGAAATGATGAGTGTTGGAGGACGGTTGATGAGCTGGAAGCACTGGACGACCGATTGTTCGTTGCATGGGACTCGTGATCAGTGCGCCTCAGTGTTATGACCCTGTTTGTGTTGAGTATCGTGTCTCAGTCTACAGCTCACAGTCGATGAACATATCCAACAAAAGTACACATGAACGATATTTCATTATTATTATTATTATTATTATTATTATCTTTATTAGCATTATTATCATTTTTACTCACTTGCAAATGATATGATACGAACGTTGTTGCAGCACTGGTCAATAGACCGTCTGTGATTGTTGACTGAACGAATTCAGTCTCACATTGTATTGTTGATGGTAACGCCGGTCACACACACTCGAATGATGAACTGCTGAAAACAACAGTGTTCATGAGTGTAATATACAGCTACAGAGGAAGCAAACAAAGTCACATTGATGACACAGAAACTTGACTCAATAGAATACTGAAAATGTCAATTCAATATATACCACACTGAAGGAAGTTGAGTTCCGTTGAAACGATTGGTAATATGAAGAAGATATTTTGTGAAGCAAAGTGTTCACTGCATATCTCATGCAAATGCTTGGTGTGAATACTGACAGCGAATGAAAAGAATTTGGCGTGTGTGATCAGCTGACATGTGGACGCGAACGATTGTAAATGAAATGGCAAAGAAATGACACACTTGAAATATGTGAAGGGAATGGTGGAGATTGTTGAGCTGTGATTGACTTGATGAAATGATGAGTGTTGGAGGACGGTTGATGAGCTGGAAGCACTGGACGACCGATTGTTCGTTGCATGGGACTCGTGATCAGTGCGCCTCAGTGTTATGACCCTGTTTGTGTTGAGTATCGTGTCTCAGTCTACAGCTCACAGTCGATGAACATATCCAACTAAAGTACACATGATCAATATTTCATTATCATCATTGTTACTCACTTGCAAATGATATGATACGAACGTTGTTGCAGCACTGGTCAATAGACCGTCTGTGATTGTTGACTGAACGAATTCAGTCTCACATTGTATTGTTGATGGTAACGCCGGTCACACACACTCGAATGATGAACTGCTGAAAACAACAGTGTTCATGAGTGTAATATACAACTACAGAGGAAGCAAACAAAGTCACATTGATGACACAGAAACTTGACTCAATAGAATACTGAAAATGTCAATTCAATATATACCACACTGAAGGAAGTTGAGTTCCGTTGAAACGACTGGTAATATGAAGAAGATATTTTGTGAAGCAAAGTGTTCACTGCATATCTCATGCAAATGCTTGGTGTGAATACTGACAGCGAATGAAAAGAATTTGGCGTGTGTGATCAGCTGACATGTGGACGCGAACGATTGTAAATGAAATGGCAAAGAAATGACACACTTGAAATATGTGAAGGGAATGGTGGAGATTGTTGAGCTGTGATTGACTTGATGAAATGATGAGTGTTGGAGGACGGTTGATGAGCTGGAAGCACTGGACGACCGATTGGTCGTTGCATGGGACTCGTGATCAGTGCGCCTCAGTGTTATGACCCTGTTTGTGTTGAGTATCGTGTCTCAGTCTACAGCTTACTGTCGATGAACATATCCAACTAAATACACATGATCAATATTTC
>NW_017386555.1:2620-5661 GCF_000237925.1 Schistosoma mansoni
GATACGAACGTTGTTGCAGCACTGGTCAATAGACCGTCTGTGATTGTTGACTGAACGAATTCAGTCTCACATTGTATTGTTGATGGTAACGCCGGTCACACACACTCGAATGATGAACTGCTGAAAACAACAGTGTTCATGAGTGTAATATACAGCTACAGAGGAAGCAAACAAAGTCACATTGATGACACAGAAACTTGACTCAATAGAATACTGATAATGTCAATTCAATATATACCACACTGAAGGAAGTTGAGTTCCGTTGAAACGATTGGTAATATGAAGAAGATATTTTGTGAAGCAAAGTGTTCACTGCATATCTCATGCAAATGCTTGGTGTGAATACTGACAGTGAATGAAAAGAATTTGGCGTGTGTGATCAGCTGACATGTGGACGCGAACGATTGTAAATGAAATGGCAAAGAAATGACACACTTGAAATATGTGAAGGGAATGGTGGAGATTGTTGAGCTGTGATTGACTTGATGAAATGATGAGTGTTGGAGGACGGTTGAAGAGCTGGAAGCACTGGACGACCGATTGTTCGTTGCATGGGACTCGTGATCAGTGCGCCTCAGTGTTATGACCCTGTTTGTGTTGAGTATCGTGTCTCAGTCTACAGCTCACAGTCGATGAACATATCCAACTAAAGTACACATGACCGATATTTCATTATTATTATTATTATCATTTTTAGTATTATTATCATTGTTACTCACTTGCAAATGATATGATACGAACGTTGTTGCAGCACTGGTCAATAGACCGTCTGTGATTGTTGACTGAACGAATTCAGTCTCACATTGTATTGTTGATGGTAACGCCGGTCACACACACTCGAATGATGAACTGCTGAAAACAACAGTGTTCATGAGTGTAATATACAGCTACAGAGGAAGCAAACAAAGTCACATTGATGACACAGAAACTTGACTCAATAGAATACTGAAAATGTCAATTCAATATATACCACACTGAAGGAAGTTGAGTTCCGTTGAAACGATTGGTAATATGAAGAAGATATTTTGTGAAGCAAAGTGTTCACTGCATATCTCATGCAAATGCTTGGTGTGAATACTGACAGCGAATGAAAAGAATTTGGCGTGTGTGATCAGCTGACATGTGGACGCGAACGATTGTAAATGAAATGGCAAAGAAATGACACACTTGAAATATGTGAAGGGAATGGTGGAGATTGTTGAGCTGTGATTGACTTGATGAAATGATGAGTGTTGGAGGACGGTTGATGAGCTGGAAGCACTGGACGACCGATTGTTCGTTGCATGGGACTCGTGATCAGTGCGCCTCAGTGTTATGACCCTGTTTGTGTTGAGTATCGTGTCTCAGTCTACAGCTCACAGTCGATGAACATATCCAACAAAAGTACACATGATCAATATTTCATTATTATTATTATCATTATTAATATTATCATCATTGTTACTCACTTGCAA
Source organism: Schistosoma mansoni (assembly GCF_000237925.1). Lineage (NCBI taxonomy): Eukaryota > Metazoa > Platyhelminthes > Trematoda > Strigeidida > Schistosomatidae > Schistosoma > Schistosoma mansoni. The sequence goes on from NW_017386555.1 coordinate 4,075, forward strand.
ATGATATGATACGAACGTTGTTGCAGCACTGGTCAATAGACCGTCTGTGATTGTTGACTGAACGAATTCAGTCTCACATTGTATTGTTGATGGTAACGCCGGTCACACACACTCGAATGATGAACTGCTGAAAACAACAGTGTTCATGAGTGTAATATACAACTACAGAGGAAGCAAACAAAGTCACATTGAGACACAGAAACTTGACTCAATAGAATACTGAAAATGTCAATTCAATATATACCACACTGAAGGAAGTTGAGTTCCGTTGAAACGATTGGTAATATGAAGAAGATATTTTGTGAAGCAAAGTGTTCACTGCATATCTCATGCAAATGCTTGGTGTGAATACTGACAGCGAATGAAAAGAATTTGGCGTGTGTGATCAGCTGACATGTGGACGCGAACGATTGTAAATGAAATGGCAAAGAAATGACACACTTGAAATATGTGAAGGGAATGGTGGAGATTGTTGAGCTGTGATTGACTTGATGAAATGATGAGTGTTGGAGGACGGTTGATGAGCTGGAAGCACTGGACGACCGATTGTTCGTTGCATGGGACTCGTGATCAGTGCGCCTCAGTGTTATGACCCTGTTTGTGTTGAGTATCGTGTCTCAGTCTACAGCCCACAGTCGATGAACATATCCAACTAAAGTACACATGATCAATATTTCATTATATTCATTATCATTATTAGTATATATATCATTGTAACTCACTGCAAAATGATATGATACGAACGTTGTTGCAGCACTGGTCAATAGACCGTCTGTGATTGTTGACTGAACGAATTCAGTCTCACATTGTATTGTTGATGGTAACGCCGGTCACACACACTCGAATGATGAACTGCTGAAAACAACAGTGTTCATGAGTGTAATATACAACTACAGAGGAAGCAAACAAAGTCACATTGATGACACAGAAACTTGACTCAATAGAATACTGAAAATGTCAATTCAATATATACCACACTGAAGGAAGTTGAGTTCCGTTGAAACGATTGGTAATATGAAGAAGATATTTTGTGAAGCAAAGTGTTCACTGCATATCTCATGCAAATGCTTGGTGTGAATACTGACAGCGAATGAAAAGAATTTGGCGTGTGTGATCAGCTGACATGTGGACGCGAACGATTGTAAATGAAATGGCAAAGAAATGACACACTTGAAATATGTGAAGGGAATGGTGGAGATTGTTGAGCTGTGATTGACTTGATGAAATGATGAGTGTTGGAGGACGGTTGATGAGCTGGAAGCACTGGACGACCGATTGGTCGTTGCATGGGACTCGTGATCAGTGCGCCTCAGTGTTATGACCCTGTTCTCTCCAAACTACACATTGGAGTCTGTCATTGAAAGGTGTACCTCAAAAGTGCATTAACCTTGTGAAGGCTCTTTACTCAAACACTACCAGTTGAGTCACAGTTTATGGCGAACTGTCATCACATACCTACTGCTCGAAATAACGTTCTCTCGGACTGAATTTTCGGGAATTGATCCTCTCCCAGGAGGTTCACTTATTGACTTAGAATACGCAGATGACATAGTCCTGTTTGGTGAAGACGCTGAAAAAATGCAGTGG
>NW_017386554.1:0-5476 GCF_000237925.1 Schistosoma mansoni
AATTCCACTAGGAACAAGAACATCCACTGAAATAAGGGTCAATAAAGTAGAAAAACGTGGATTGTAGTATATTTGTATATTCGAAAGATTGGTGCTGTTATACCTGGCAATCAGTATCTGAATCAAAAAGCGTATTCGCCAAAAAATTTGACTTCTAAAAAGTTTATTATGGCTCCAATGGAACAGGTAGAATTCAAGGTCATAGATAAATCTTCCGACTTAAAAAGAATTTTTCCATAATGAGAACCATCGATCAAAGTGCTACATCTATGAGGAATATTATCTGATCTAGTAAGTAAACAGTTATTTAAGAGCATTTGTAAGTTGAGATTAAGACTACCAGTAGCGTTCAGGTTGTGTTTTATCCTATTCGGAGCACGTCAACTGGACATACCTGCATCCAGTTTTATTCTCTAAATTAAAACTTGAATTCGTTTCAAACGCTAAGGCGTTACCAACTGTGCTACTGAGTTCAAATACTTATAACTTGCTTGACAGGAATGAAGGTGTTGGGAATCTCTTATGACTTCCCGTTGTTGAAATTCAGAGCTCCAACTGATCAGTCTCTATATGAACATAAATATTTGAATAAAAGTATAACCAGCTGAGTCCCAAATAGTATGAAACTTGAGTCTTGGATTCTAGTATTAGTGACAATTCAAATATAGTGAAACATATGACAAAGGTTATGTCAAGGCAACCGTTCCAGGATGCATATATGATATGAAGAATTGACTAATTTTAGCCTTGAATTTCAGAAACGAGAAATCACAAATCATTACTTATTGTTTGAAAGGTTAGTTATTTACATTTGTTCGCTTTCGCATCATATCTCTTATATCTTTAGACGGAGACGTCAAGTAATGTTCATTCAGTTTTAAACTATGAGGATTTTAAAATGTAAGTTTCATTATCAGAAATATTTTATATATCAGAGATATCATTTTGATTGTTTGTCAGATAAGTATTTATAAGAAGCACTACCCCTACAGGTGATCAATTATTATATTTTTATAGATGAATAAATGCACCATCCCGGAGTTTAAACGTTAGACAAAACGTATTCAACAATTTTTTCTGAAAATCATCAAAATTAAAAACTTAGCAATATACGCTTGAAAAAATCTTCTTTTCTTATTTTTTGAGAAGTGATAGATCATAAGATAGAAACTATTGCTAGTAGATTTTAGGAGCTTTTAGCTATGGACTCTGGTAGTTTCGAGGACGATGACTGGAGGGTTAAAGAATTTCAATCTAGAAAATAATTTATTTTGTAGATCGTTCTTGAATTAATCATTCAAAGTCGTTAAAAGTTCAATTATCATTTTAGGATGGTTTCACTAAACCTCAACATCAAAAGGTGATGATATACAGCTGTACTTCATAAATGATATAGGCTATTTAATACCGTGGTAAGAATGATGATGAAGAGTAAAATGCTCTCGTGCAGTCACACGTCTATAAGCGCTCTCAGAGATGCATTACACATTGCTTTTACTTAGCGAGGGGGGATCCTACAGAGCAACGGAGCGAAAGCGAAATTACAGCTCTTTATCTAGACTCAGAGTGGACATTTATAGAAGTTGAGAAACCTTGAATTCAAACAAATGAGACCCATAGGCCGAAGAATTTTAGTGAAATGAATGACCTTTGAACTTAATTGGTCACCGACTCCTGATAAATCACACCCCTTGTGTTTTAGTGTGATTTTACCTTACAAGCTAGAGAAACAGTCTCTGAAGAAGAAGCCAGTATCACATTAGGCGCCTGAAAATTATTTTAAAAAAAGGCTAATAAGAAAAAGTAGACTCCAAAATATTTACGGTGTATTTTCATCTAAATGTTCACTTCTTGAGTTAAAAACGTTTACCGGGAGTTCAAGTTGAAATAAATACCTATGATCCATGTTATTCAGCTAGATTACAATCAATAGGTATGTAATTTATCTTAGTCAAGTTTTATTGCCACTTCCCATTTATCAAATTCATTATCATTTTTATTAAACTAATAGAAAATCTAAAACATGTAGACAACTTACCAGCATCTGTAATACCTAAATCAATTGGTATTTTATAACTTTTAGTCCACCAACAAGAAAATATAATAGAAACAACAAATACAACTAGAACAAGGGATATAATAGTAACGCATAAAAGTTGTAAATAAATTTTCTCTTCTTCACCATCATTACGATGAGTTGGAGATGAAAACTGTGGATACTGAAAATAATTTTTTTTAAAAAAGAAAAGATTAGATCACACACAAAATGCATCATTTTCAAAAATCAAAAAATAAATATTTCTTAGTACAAAGTTTCAATAAACCAAACTAAGAATATTTAAAATTTAACCATTATATGTGTTATTCTAATCATTTATGTTTTTAAATGGGAAATATTTTCAAGAACTAATTTAAGTTTATATTATTATTAGTAGTAGTAGTACTATTAATAATAGCAGCAGAAATTCCAGTTAGTTCACAATAGGATAGAACTTGACACATATCTCATAAGATTAAAAACTCAGCATGGAAAGAATAACTTTCAAGTAAGATTAGATTAAATGAGAAACTTCAGAGATTTTTGACTACTTCACATGGTCAATTACTTCAAAGAAGTTTGAATTAGTTTTTCAGGCAATCCTGTTTAACAGTTTGTTTAGTTATTTCACATGCTCATGAGCGATATAAACACTAACTTCGTTAGTGCTCCTATCATGTGATTAGTAGGCCATGAAGATTTCCATATTCTTAAACCTTCAATCAAAACATCAGAAAATCAAGAGAATTGTCGCACATACTTTCATTATTTTGACTGACGACCTATCTGATTGTATACATAAAATGAGAGACACATCATAAATAAAAAATCCTAATCGGTAAAAAAACAAAATATGCTTGATGAAAAGTGAAGTAGCAGATCATAGCCTACTTCTGGAATTACATAAGCAAATTGTAAAACAACGACTTGATAAATACTCAGTGAAAATTCACTGAGGAGCAGCTACTGAAACATCATGTTTGTTTTTTCACACTAAATCACAGCATAATCTGTCATGAAAATGAGTGATTAAAATGATACTTCAAATGTGTTCCATATAACTATTGAGGATGATTCACTAAATGTACACAACTTTAATTTCAAATAAAGCATAGTATTCAATTCTCTTCGAAAATAATGGTAATAGCAGTCAGTAAACACATCTAGATAGCAGCAATATCATACGAAATTAATGTTATCAAAAACATTTCGCGGCTCTGATCATTAATCGCTAACTTTTGGGGAAGAGCAATCGCGCTATTCAGATAAAACAAAAAAGACCCAATAAATCCCTCGTAGAAAATTCAATGATACAATTTAAATAGGTATGAAATGTTTTGACGTTGTAGATGGTAAGTAAAGAGCAATCTATATTCAACATTTTCAACAACTTTTTCTCGACCTTTTAAGTTATGATATATTCATTTGTGTTACAGTTGAATGCTCATTGTATTTGAAGTGAAGTAAAATTTTCACTGACCAAGTATACATCAGGTTGTAATAAGTTATTTAAACAATTGAACAGTCTATCTTGGAATTGATTTCCACTCTACTGACGGAAAATAAAAATGTGTCGAGAATAATCTTCATATAACTATAAATAGATTCCAATAGAGTCATGGTGAATTATTATAAGTAAAAATATGTGGTTCATCAGCGTTTCTAAATTAGAAATTTACGTATTCAATCGAATTTCAAATAAACAGTCTTTAAAATGGTTGTATTAAAGTTAATTAAAATATCCCCTATATTCTGTACATTTACATAAATATAACATGAAAAAATGTTTGAAATATTGAGAATATTCTCATAAAGTTAAATGCTTAGGAAAAATTATTGCATCAAAACATACCAGTTCAACAAAAAGTGAATCTTCTGTACTTCTTAGACGATATTTCAATCTTTCATGATCACTTAAATGATTACCAGTTATATTCACAAGTATTTGGAATTTGTCTACAGGAGATTCAGAAATTTCTACTGTACCCTGTAAGATAAAAAGTGAATAGGTTTGTAAAATATAAGATCCACTAAACGCTTTATTGATACAGCTTTCACGCTAATACTACAAACAATTATATGAGTTATTTAAGGGTTAAACAAAACTACAATAGTTATAAAATGACTTCTAAATTTTATTCTAGGAACTGTACTGAAATACACCAATATAATACCGCAAAGTGAGTGACGGGTTGATAAGATAATGAGCTTTCGATGTGTGATGGAAATAATGTAATCGATTTTAGATGTTTTTTATGGGACACCGATTGAATTCTTTATGTTTATCCGTCTATCACGCTACTTGCATACTATTTCACATGTTTGTGTCCAGAAACAGTGAATATATTTATCTGAAACTTTGAAGTTCGAAAATCTATGTTGAGTAGAACCAAGTTTAAGAAGCAGTCAGGCATTACTCAATTTTTTCATACTAATAGAACACTGGTATGGCTTGTAAAACGTATTTATCTAATAAACCAACACCTAGTAACCTAAAGGTGCAGACATCCATTGTTATACCGACAAAATTCATCCATCTTCGAAATTAATGAAAAAACTGGTTTAGTACACAGATGTATATATGTTTATGTATAACTAAAACAAGCATATTATATTTTTGTGAAAAACAGTAACACACCACTTTATTGCATTAGTAAAATGCAAAAAATAACGTCATTAACCGTTGTGGTAACAGAATGACTCATAAAGTATACATCTCAACATAATAAATACTGGAAATATGAAAGGCGCATAACGCTGTATACGATGGAAACAGCTTTCGCTACATAGTAATATCAGATGACAAGCTCCTGAGAACTAGTGCGGATTTGACTATTAATTTGTCCTGGTTGAAATTACTACTTAGTGTTTGACTATGACTCAAAGGTATACAGAGAGGATAATACCAGTAGGTCAACGAGCTTCAACTAAACAAACCAAAGTAGTAAATGTTAAACATTGGCTCCCTTCTTATTAACTAAAGTAGTGTACATAAATACAATGACAAACACATAAATTACACTCAATAAATTTCATGTTTCCTGTATGTACAGTCCTTCATATAAACCCAAATAACACTTTGCATTATAGTGAAGTATTTTAACTTTTCAGCGTTTTTAAGTACTTTGAGTTCAATTGGTAGTATTCGCTGAAACGTAATGGATAAAGAACTTAACTGAGTGGTAAGAAAATTTTAATTCCCATCCTTTCGTTTTTCTTGCTTTCAAGAACAGAGGATTCAGAAGAACACAGGTGAAAGTCAATAAACACAGAACAAACTATTATTCAGTTGAAAAGACATTTTCCAATTGAGTAATCAACAAGTAGAATTATTTACTACAACATGTAGTCACGGTTTTATTTTTTGACGTACTGAAACATTTCGATAAGCTGAGAGGTTATCGTCTCTAGGACTGCTACAGGCTTGTATCATTCCGA
>NW_017386553.1:0-5480 GCF_000237925.1 Schistosoma mansoni
TGCTCTAGTTGAGCAAACCACAACTCAGGATCACTACGATCAAATTCTGGAAGTCGGGATTTCGTAGTTATAACAGTGTCTATCACCACTGGTGACAAATCCTCCAGATTATGGGTTTCTATTGAGTCTGACATGAGGTATGTGACAAATATAGCAATAAAGTTAGCACGAAAAATGGTTACTATAACACGAATAACTTAAGATAATACGGAATAAACTAGTTATATACTCAACTTAGTTTACGGATAATCCGGTCTACTTTTACGATTAAGTAAAAAAAAAAAAATTAATATCAGAAATGAGGTTAAATTGTGTTCAAAAAGGGCTCACCACTTTCGTGCCTATAGGTAACCCTCGTGCTATTGATAGAAGAAACCAGAGAAGTAGTGAATAGGTCTTTATTTCGATCTTCGCGCAGTCACAGTGGAGCGTGGGATTATCTGTTCAGACAAACAAAGGCTCTCAACATTCCATATAAGATAGTAGGGAATATAACGCTTACAAAAGGTAAGGAAGTGAATGAATACTTGAACAATACTGTTTTAGCATATGCTTGGTTGTTTGGGGTCAACTCTTAACCAACCAACCTGAGCTGTTACACATTCGCAGACCACTTTTCTATTCATTCGTTGTTAGTGATTTTCAAGCACCCATTCTGTCTTGTCTTTATTTGGCCAACGATGTAGTGATATATGGATATAGCTAACATTTACTAGTTCGTGTATATGGTCTGCGACAAGGTAACTAGCAATGTGCTTCCATCAAATGATAATGAATGTTAAGTACTGCTCGCTTGAAATAATCGTACACATGGCTTGAACTTACTGAATAACTTCAATATGGCAATTAATAGATTGGAAAGATGCTAGGGTTTTATTGTATATAATACATTTAATTTCTGTTTATGATGAGGCTTATCGGGTAGTTAGGGACATACTGGTCAAGAACTTGTGTTTTGGGCTAGTGATAACCTTATTTCCATATAACCCGAAACTGTTTTTAGTAAGAGGAAAACCCATATTTCCCAAAAGCTTTAGCTTTCACATATGCTAACCTCAAGAAATGCACTTTTCTTTTTAAGCTAGTCCAGAGGACACTTATGAAGTAGTTGAACTAAGAAACTAATCCCGTGTAGCTGTAAATAATTCCCCAAAATCGATAGCTCTGTAAGTGTTCGAAATTGGATGCTGACCACATTAGTTTTAGTGGACTTGTTTAGCTGAAGGCTCTCGGTCATGCATCCGTACCAGATCACGTTACAGCCATTAGCCAGATTAGATCAGTCATTTCTCGATATGTTGGTAACCCTTCAAATATATCCTCCAACCTCTTCACTTCTGACTTCTGATTTTAACTGGGTGGGCGCGATTCGATTATAGAAGGTGTTACTGGTAAAGAGTTGTCAAACTAAAATAATGGTAGTATCTTCACCCAATTCAATGATTGAAAGCACTGAGATTGCGCCGTGTCAATGATCAGAGTTAAAAAGGATTCGGCGACAGTCTCTAACATAGATTACTGTATCTGACATTCTTCAACCACAAACTATTGTTCAAAACAGCACTTAAAAAAGAGTATCTAAGGTCAGAATACAGAAAGTTGGCTCAAAAATCTATTCAAATGTGACAAAGTTATGTAGACAGTCTAACGTTTTATGAGAACGGATGAAAATGTGTCAATACTAATTCAGTGGGCAACTGTAAATGCTTTGAAGTATGTGTAGTTTGACCTTCACCCAGGTACCTCTTCACTGGTCAGTTTTAACTGGGTTCTTGAAGAACTGGTACATGAATTTGTGCGAAATAATTACAAGAATAGACCATAATTATTATATCCAGGTCATGTTTTGTTGAACTCTATGTATGCAGCAACTTACATTTTTCCAGGGGTTTTGTTTGTATCCTTACATTCTGCTAGCGCTCTAGTCAGTCTTGACCTCCATTTGTCATGAATGCGTCGGACTTGTCGATTATAGGCTGTCGCGTCAGTATAATATCTAAAGCTAAGATAAGATATGAAGGAAACCTTCACTCCATAGATTTTGACACGCCCAATGAACCGGTTATTACTCTTTCAAAAGGTACTTAGTGTTCTTTCTCACAGTTTCATTATTACAGTTTGGTCTTTCGGCACTGAGGACCGCCCTTGTGAGCGACCAGTTGCTCCGCGGAATGAAGAGTATAATCAGGTGGTGTTTCGTGGACGGGATCTAGACGATGTGCGTGTCGTGCAGTCTTCTGTATTTTTAAATGAAGACTCAGCAATTGTTAGTGCCGCACCTGGGGTATGTACTTTATAGTTATTTATATGATTAGTCTGCTTTGTCCCACCCCCCTGGACTCCCAGTTAATGAAAGTAGAGGTCGCTTGGGTAGGCTTTGATTTTGTTACTCTATTTCTTGTAGATCTTAATCCTAGTCGTGTTTCGGCTGGATGCTCTGAATTGTCTCCCATACCAGCATCTCAGTCTGTTTCACTTGATAATCTAAATCAGAATAACTACCCGAACAATTCATACCAGATGCCTGCAGTCGGTTGTCGACCAGCTCCTATAGGGACCGTTCATGCTGATACCCCCCAGGTTTCTGATACTCATGGCCCAAGGCCATTTGGAGATATGCGTAGCGACATAGATCCAGGGATTTTCAGCACATCTGGAAGAGGAGGTACAAGTTCTAGAGATGTTCAAGAGTCTGGACTAGGTCCTACTAGACATCGTGCTGTCCTAGGATCTGGTGTGCATAATGACTACCCGCAACCATGGGTTAACCGAGATCAAGGAGTTAGAAAGGGTGACACTCACAAAAATACACCCAATTATTATCAGGGGCATGATTACTCAAGGGATAGACGCGGAGGATATAGTCAACAATGGTCAACAAACCATCGTGGCTCCAGGGGTTCTGGGCATACTTACGGTGGTTGGGGTGGGCGGTCAACAGGTGGTCATGATTGGTCTAAATTCAGGTCGAATGCATCTACAGTAAATGAGCACACCAACTTTTCGGTGGAATATGACTATGAAAGAGCTAACGCAGAACTCGCAGCTGAGTTGGAAAAAATAACCATCAGTACTGTAAGTGTTGGATGTGTTATGATTTCTCTCTCTAGAAAACAGGCTCGTCAGGTGCTTCCGTCGACAACGCGGAGAATGATGGAAGCAGCACAACTGAGGATGAAAACACGTGCTATGATAAGTCCAAGTCGTTTTTCGATACCATTAGTTCCGAGATGATGGACCGCGCAAATGGGTAAGTAATAGTTTCTTCATTTTGAGGTTCTGATTGTGCGACGTATAGCCTTGTTTCTTTGTATTTTCTAAGTATACCTTTAAAACTACATGTTTCGTCAATTTCTTATGTTTCTTAGAAAGTACTTTGACACCTACCATAAACTGCACAAGCACCAATCCGATAGTTGGATTTAGTGTGTATTCACAACCGATTTCACGGTCTTATAGTTTTCTTACTCTTTGAGCTTGATTTCTCGAGGATAGGAAAAATAGTGAAGTTGTGGACTTTTATATATTTACAACAGACACCAAATATATATTTTACAACCATCGTCAGTCAGTCAGTCAGTTACAACGTAGAACTTCGTACGTACGTACATCAGTTCGAGTTGCCATACCACATTAGCACAGAGATGCAGTTGTCGATTCAAATCCCATAGTGGTAGAAGTAGTAAGAGTATAAGTATTATGTGAAAGATAAGGGTTTGAAGGTGTTATTGAAGGAGTATCATACGGTGAAATAAATTTGGAAAGAGAAAAAGGATACGGACATAAAGAATTCAGATTGGAATTTGGCAGAACACAAAGAGTGTATGCACCTTCACCATTGCAAACGATTTTGAGCCATGTCATTCAAGGTCTCTAACCATCGGTTGCTATCATCTCGCGAATCCCAACCAGGTAGTCTACACCTACCAACACGGCCCAGTCCACTTGTCAGCGACTTCATGGATTTATGCCATGTTTTGGTCTGGCCGCCCCTAGCTTTCTTCCAACCTGCTCCTACACCATAAAGCATTGCACGTCGGGGCAGTCGGTGGTTGGGCATACGTAACACATGTCCCAGCCATCTCAACTGATGAAGTTCCACTACTTCGTCAATCGACTTGCCATCCTTACCTAGTACCCGTTTCCTAACATCTGCATTACTTACCCGGTGGTCCCAGGATATACGAGCAATGCTTCGAAGACACCTATGATCGAATACTAGTAGCCTACGAATATCCTCTACTCTTATCGGCCATGTTTCACTGCCATAAAGTAGGACGGAACGAACTGCTGCACAGTAAACCCGTCCTTTTGTTGCTAGACGGATATCTCGCCTACGCCATAAATGGCGCAAGTTAGCGAAAGCTAGACGAGCCTTCTGTATCCGTGCTAAGATTTCGTCACACACCAGACCACAAGGGCTGATGAGACTCCCAAGTAAGTGAAGCTGTCAACATGCTCAACTAATTCACTCCCTATCATTAGTTCAGGTGTCGATGCAACCCAATCCTGTAGTAACATTTTGCACTTTGAGGGAGAAAATCGCATCCCGAACATGCCTACATTGTTGCTTATAATGGTCAGAAGACTGCATTTTGTCAGCGTCTTCACCGAATAAAACTATGTCGTCGGGGTATTCTAAGTCAACAAGTGAGTCTCCCGGTAAAAGTTATACTCCCGAAGATTTAGATGATGAAAGTGTTATCTTTAAAAGCATGTCAACGACAAAGGTGAACAAGAATGGAGAGAGTGGACAGCCCTGAGGAACACCACTTGAGATAACCAATTCTGATGACAGTTCGCCATAGGCTCTAACTCGACCAGTTGTGTTCGAGTAGAGAGCCTTTATGAGGTTAATGTACTTCTTTGGTACTCCTTTCACTGACAAACACTGCCATAGAACCTCACGATCAACGGAGTCAAATGCCGCCTTAAGGTCAAGAAATACTACTATTGTGGGACGTCTGAATGTATGTCTATGTTCTAGGACCTGACGTAGAGTGAATATCTGGTTTATGCAACCACGTCCAGGTCGAAAACCAGCCTGGTTTTCTCTAGTCTGTTCTTCACGAGCTTTGGTTAGGCGCCTAAGTATTATTGAAGCTAATATTTTAGACACTATATTAGTCAAACTGATTCCTCTGTGATTGTCACAGGAGGACTTTTGTCCTTTCTTATAGACTGGCACAATCAGTGATTGGGACCAGTCAGATGGAGTTACGTCCAGTCCCCAAATTCTACCTAAGACCTCAGTCAATCTCGTTGCTAGTACTGGACCACCATCCTTAAAAATCTCAGGGGTAGACCTGTCAGGGTCTGCGGCTCTCCCTCGCTTTAGATTACCTATAGCTTTTTCAACCTCGTAGAGAGTTGGAGGACTTACCTCAATTTGCCATTCAGGACGACTGGGGATCGTGGGTAACTGAAGTGTGGCTGAAGGCCAGTTGAACTGATCCCTAAAGTGTTCTGCCCATCGATCC
>NW_017386552.1:0-5533 GCF_000237925.1 Schistosoma mansoni
TCATCCAATTATCGTCATCTTCATTATCATCCTCTTATCATCATCTAAATTATCATTAACATCATCATCATCCAATTAATCATCATCATCGTCCACATCATCATCATCTTCATCATCATCATCATTCAAATCATCATCATCATCTTCAAAATTATAATCAACATCATCATCATCCAAATCATCATCATCAAATTTATCATCAACATCATCATCATACAAATGATCATCATTATCCAAATAATCATAATCATCCAAATCATCATCATCATTCAAATCATCATCATCTTCAAAATTATAATCAACATCATCATCATACAAATTATCATCATCATCCAAATAATCATAATCATCCAAATCATCATCAACATCATCCACATCATCATCTTCATCATCATCATCATCATCATGCAAATAATCATAATCATACAAATCATATTCATCATTATCCAAATCATCATCATCATCCGAATCATCATCATCTATATCTTAATCGTCATCATGATCATCATCATTATCCAAATCGTCATTGTAGGAAACAATTTCCTACAGGGGTAACTTTAAGCTATTCTCTAAACTGTCGAATACAGAGTGTTGGTTTCGCCAAAGTCAAAACAAGTAAGCTATTTGGCTTAATAAACTTTATCTGTTTCTAAAAACGTAAATTAACAACGTTAGTACGCAAATAAATACAGTCTATTACATATGGAAAAGGAGAGACATAAATGACATACCAAACAGTAACTGGAGAATAGGAAAAATGAGTCAACAAAACGAAGATTGTTTTAGAATGAACATAAATTGTGATTGGTGGATAAAACAAAGACATAGTAATACAAGGTCAAAGAATTTAGTGTGGTGGTGCGCGTATCACTCATCATTGGTGTGTTCGCTTATCGATCTCACTTTACAGTCATCATTATCCAAATCATCATCATCATCCAATTCATCATCATCATTATCCAACTCATCATCCAAATTATCATCAACATCATCATCATCCAAATAATCATAATCATCCAAATCATCATCATCATCATTATCCACATCATCATCATCATCATCATCATCATCATCATCATCCAAATCATCATCAGCATCATCATCATCATCATCATGGTTAATTGAACTGATTTGCATCTAATTATCACGTTTCATTGATGAATGTTAAATTTTTATTTTCATTTCTTTATAGTATGGAAGTTTCAATTGTTGCTTTTCATTCAGTCCATATCCTAAATTAGACAAAATTCCTACTGTTTATCGTTATCTTGTATATCTACTCAGTTGGGGACTGGTAACTATATTCACTCTTATCAGTTATGGAATTATTCGATTGATTAGACGGAATGACAATGATATTGGTGAACATATTATTGAGTGAACTAGTCTAGTTTCATAGTGAATAGGTATTCAGTCCTATATCTTACAAAAGATTAACACATTTATATATTAACAGAATGTTGTATAATAAAACAATTTTAATGTTTGTATATTTCTTGGATATTGAAAGTTAGTCACAATTGATTAAACACTGGGTGGTGATCAATGTCATGCGTGTCAAGTCCGTCTTAGTGCTGATCGAATTGTGATTGCATCTCAGTACTACATGAGGTCGGTCGTAACCCAAATAGCTCTGTGGTCACGTCTCTGATTGTGAAGCTAGGTGACTCGGGAACGAATTCATCATGGAGAACCATTTCCTTCAAGATAACAGGTACACCTTGCTGATGAGTGCCAAGTAGCACGAAACCCTGGTCCAGGGTTTCCTGTTGACCACTTCCAACCATCATCCTATTGAAGTTAGTAATACACATTATAATACTCGAATTCTGTAAAGAAGAAAAACTGGGAATCGAAATAATCGAATAAAATAGTAAAGGAGCTAAACTGATAGTAAAATGTTGGACATGAAAAACTCTATGGTTTGGTTGAATTTGTCAATTAAAAATAAAACGGTGTTGAGAAATCAAGGAGATCCATACTGAAAGGTATGTCATTGTTTAGGAAGAGAAATCTAGAATATATGATAGGTATCAATACCAGGGTTGAACATCATAGTTTTAAATCAATTGAGCATTGGATAGAAAGTTAATGACAAATACATTCTTGTTACAGGTGCCCAAACCGAAACAGGTGGTTTTGTTTCGTGAAATAATGTAAGCCACTTACTTGTTCAGAATAAATTGATAGATCCTTACAATACCGACTGAGCCACTCAAAGAACCACATTAATCTAGTGGATCGTTCTAGATATGGTAAGTACCACCATAATGCACGTGTTACTATGAGGATAACTTCAAATGTCCAGGTCGATGGGATAACGTTAACATTGTCTAAGCCTCTCCACTTTTCTTAGTGCGGACGGGTTTATGTAAAATGGGTAGAAGTCAGATGTGGACGAGTACATTGTACATATTGCTATACCAGGCAGTTCATCCGACTCACAACAGCTCAACCGGAAATCGTATAATGTACTAGAGCCTCGGCGACCGTACTCGACAGTAGCCATAGCAAACACAACTCCCCGGAAACACGTCAAGATCACCCGAGCAGGTCTCCATAGGTTTCAGAAGTTTTCATCACAGAGCACAGAATCACGTTCGCCACAGGTATACTATACATGCATACATTTAAAGCACGCAAGTCTAAAAAGCCCATACACTCCATAGTACACATATAGTAATAGTTGCCGACAATGGTTCACAGGACGTACCTTGTGAGGCCACGACATATTGGACATTAATCATATCATGAAGCACGAGTTGAGATGTTTACAAACAGACCTAAAGTCGTTCATTCAGAATCTTAGTAGTGCTATTATGACTGCTAAGGACTTCGTTTACTCACACAATAACAACTCTCAAAAGGCCAAAACCACCAACAATTAGATGACGAGGCATTTGGCTACCTTGAGAGAGTCATAGTTACTCCCGCTACATAGTAATTATCAAATAAGGTTATACATATGATAATAGTCTATGAATAACTCCTACAAGCTACCATCCATTTATTGTTCGTTCGGATAGAACATGAATTGTGCTCAGTTCTTTAGTCACCGAGTAACCACTATAGATCAAGTTGAAAGATGGTCTTCTGACTGAGTAACTCATCGTCACTCACATTCACTAAGATTTGATGTTGGAATGTTAGTGATAATAATAAACATGCAGAGTCACGTGTAGTTCCATAACAAACGTTTCGCCTACTCTTCTAGTTGAAATACAAGTCAACCAACTTTGTAGTTTACTCCTCTATCTTTTCAAAGTTGAATTCACCAGTCCATTTAGGCTAGACCACCATTGAAAACGTGGGAGCATTGGACAGCCATGTCGCCCTAGTATGCAACTCTTCGGTAGTGCACATCCACGATTCCGCGAACGCTAAACATCCCGAGCACTGACCCGACATTCAACGGTGTTAATGTCTAAGTTGAATCGATCTATTCCTTCATAGTAATGGTTTTATGTAAAAAACTACAAAGAAGAATGATATGATCTCAATGTAGGCAAATGGTCGCGTTATTTTCGAACTGTTAAGTAAGGATGCAGTGCACTACATATGTGACTATATTCACTTTGTGATATTGCACAAAAATCATTCATTACCAACGCTGCTTTCTATTGTTTGGTTGAATCTTTCCATTGACGATGGCGTTTGAAGAGAACAGTGCTGGGTTCGAGTCCCAGAGTGAACATCAACTCTAGGATGCAGGTACGTCCAGCTAACGAGTCCCGAATGGGACGAAACGCGCGTTTTGTATTCCAATGCTAGCCACCATCCATCACTGCTTATAACACTGCTTTCTGTTTCACACCCAGTCACCGACAAGATTTAGGATTGTCACCAGTAATTAGTTCCATGCAGGAACACTTTTAGCTGTCCAGTAATGGATCCTTTCGGAAAGTCTAACAAAAAGACATAACCATACATCTTTATACTTATTCCAATCTTACGTGTAGTCTCGAATCTCTACCGGTCCTTATCCTTGCCCAATCCTGCCTGTTAGGGTCCAGAACACCAATCACAGTCTCCATGATATGAATCCTGTATTTCAAACATATTGGGTTTGTATACAAGCCAAACAGACTAAATCATACCATCAATAGAAAATAACAGTTGTACAAAATCTAGCCAGAAGTAGCTGTGATCGTGGGAGACTGTAATTAATAAACTGGGCATCACTCAAGAACAGTACTTCTTGTAGTTGAAAATACTACATCAGTTGTAGACGAGTACCATTTCAGATTACTGATTATTAATGTGGATTAGTGACTTGGCGTCGCAACACGTTAGTACGATTTGTGAATTAGCTGATATGAGTATATCTTACTTGTATATACGTATGTGATTGAGAGAGTGTTGGAAGTAAACAAACATTCCGTCACATGATCACTATTAATATTCTGTACTAGAAAAGTGTAGGTACATTTTAAGCAATTTCTTAACTGAACCAAATATCTATCAAATGATCAATCACCATTGTTATATGTTAACGAATTATAAAAATTGTGCTGTTCGGGCCCAATAGACGTTAACTTACTTACTTACTTACTTACGCCTGTTACCCCTCGTGGAGGAGTATAGGCCACCCATCAGCATTCTCCATCCAACTCTGTCCTAGGCAATTCCGACTGCATCTCTTCTAGAGTTACTGCCGTTCCCAAGACCGGGTAAAAGAGGAGGGTTGGGCATGGGGTTAGCGACTCCATCCCATAGAAAAACTAATTCGCTAAAGAAGAACGCTAACCAGAAAAAGTAATTCAAGCCATTTAAACTCTGACCTGGGAGTTGAAGGAATGATTATGACGTCTCATGATGAAAGCCGAAATTTTTCGGAAGTCACGAGGCCGATGGACTTTCTAAAAATCAGAGCAACACTCTTTACAGGTACATGGAACGTCCGGACAATGTTGGAGACAGGGAAGACCAGTCAAATAGTCCAATAGATGTGTTTATATTAAAAGTCGAAGCTTACTTCTGTTCAGTCTATTTAGAAGGCTTACATGGGACAAATAAATTGCTCACAGTTTGCGTTTATGTTGAAGTTATGTTTTAACTAACTAGTCATCAAGAGAATTCGATTCATAGATGCAGATATCCAACAGTACATTCGATTTAAGTTCAATACAGAAAAATCCAAATGATTTGCTTTGTGAAATAAAAACTAGCCTTCTTAAGCTTACCAGTTATAACATGAATTTTGACGAGATGTTTCTTCATACTATAGTGCTTTGGGATTAACTGATATCCTACATACATGAATGATACTAGATAGAAACCTTTATTCTAAAATTCAGTGATCCACTTCGTCGACTAACTACATTAAACTCGACATGTTCTTCTCTCACTCAGCATAGGTTTCACCTGGAACTTCCTGAATTCTTTCTCGAACTATGAACTATGCAGGAGTGTCTCATCATCACCATTATCACTGCTCTTATTGTCATTAGTATTATCGTCATTATGATTATTAGATTAGGATGAGATTATGTTTGGACATGTCATCTTTGAACAGACAGATTGAGTAGGAACT
>NW_017386551.1:0-1910 GCF_000237925.1 Schistosoma mansoni
ATACTCTTAAACGTCACATTGACGTCGCGATGGAGCCTGTGATGAACCAGGTTCGATACACATTCAAATGTAAATGCTTTCGATGATGACATGGAGAGGTTGGAAATCTGGACTATGACCAAGCAACATACTGAGTATTTCAATATTGTGGCTCATTTGCTCACTTTCATCGGAAATGAAGCATAGCAGTTCAGAGTTGAATGAAAACTAGAATCACTGTGAGACAAATGTTTCCGATCAACCAACTTCTTATCACATTTCTCGTGTTATTGTACCAGATGTGGTTTGTCATAATGAGTCACATATTTCTGATGAAATGGCTTACAGGCCTGAACATAAATTGCTGAATGAGTCAAATCATGACCAAAAACCATTCTACATAATACACAGTCTACATCCAATACACTGTCGAACAGACGTAAGATGAACTCAAGAGGAAGACGTTCAATCGATCACAGACACTGACACTGCAATTAAGGCTGTGTCGGATCAGCTGTTCACACGAATCAATGATTTCTTTGTATTGATGACTGTTTTCACTTTCAATTCATAATACAGTACATTCGTTCGTGCTCATCGAATACTGATTGATGAAATTGCGTTATTGCTGGAATTGCTAGTTTATACTATCATTCAAATACTCTTAAACGTCACATTGACGTCGCGATGGAGCCTGTGATGAACCGGTTCGATACACATTCAAATGTAAATGCTTTCGATGATGACATGGAGAGGTTGGAAATCTGGACTATGACCAAGCAACATACTGAGTATTTCAATATTGTGGCTCATTTGCTCACTTTCATCGGAAATGAAGCATAGCAGTTCAGAGTTGAATCAAACCTAGAATCACTGTGAGACAAAAGTTTCCGATCAACCAACTTCTTATCACATTTCTCGTGTTATTGTACCAGATGTGGTTTGTCATAATGAGTCACATATTTCTGATGAAATGGCTTACAAGCCTGAACATAAATTGCTGAATGAGTCAAATCACGATCGAAAACCATTGTAGATAATACACAGTCTACATCCAATACACTGTCGAACAGACGTAAGATGAACTCAAGAGGAAGACGTTCAATCGATCACAGACACTGACACTGCAATTAAGGCTGTGTCGGATCAGCTGTTCACACGAATCAATGATTTCTTTGTATTGATGACTGTTTTCACTTTCAATTCATAATACAGTACATTCGTTCGTGCTCATCGAATACTGATTGATGAAATTGCGTTATTGCTGGAATTGCTAGTTTATACTATCATTCAAATACTCTTAAACGTCACATTGGCGTCGCGATGGAGCCTGTGATGAACCGGTTCGATACACACTCAAATGTAAATGCTTTCGATGATGACATGGAGAGGTTGGAAATCTGGACCATGACCAAGCAACATACTGAGTATTTCAATATTGTGGCTCATTTGCTCACTTTCATCAAAAATGAAGCATAGCAGTTCAGAGTTGAATCAAACCTAGAATCACTGTGAGACAAAAGTTTCCGATCAACCAACTTCTTATCACATTTCTCGTGTTATTGTACCAGATGTGGTTTGTCATAATGAGTCACATATTTCTGATGAAATGGCTTACAAGCCTGAACATAAATTGCTGAGTGAGTCAAATCACGATCGAAAACCATTGTAGATAATACACAGTCTACATCCAATACACTGTCGAACAGACGTAAGATGAACTCAAGAGGAAGACGTTCAATCGATCACAGACACTGACACTGCAATTAAGGCTGTGTCGGATCAGCTGTTCACACGAATCAATGATTTCTTTGTATTGATGACTGTTTTCACTTTCAATTCATAATACAGTACATTCGTTCGTGCTCATCGAATACTGATTGATGAAATTGCGTTATTGCTGGAATTGCTAGTTTATACTATAATTCAAA
>NW_017386551.1:2110-3071 GCF_000237925.1 Schistosoma mansoni
TCAAACCTAGAATCACTGTGAGACAAAAGTTTCCGATCAACCAACTTCTTATCACATTTCTCGTGTTATTGTACCAGATGTGGTTTGTCATAATGAGTCACATATTTCTGATGAATGGCTTACAAGCCTGAACATAAATTGCTGAACGATTCAAATCACGATCAAAAACCATTGTAGATAATACACAGTCTACATCCAATACACTGTCGAACAGACGTAAGATGAACTCAAGAGGAAGACGTTCAATCGATCACAGACACTGACACTGCAATTAAGGCTGTGTCGGATCAGCTGTTCACACGAATCAATGATTTCTTTGTATTGATGACTGTTTTCACTTTCAATTCATAATACAGTACATTCGTTCGTGCTCATCGAATACTGATTGATGAAATTGCGTTATTGCTGGAATTGCTAGTTTATACTATAATTCAAATACTCTTAAACGTCACATTGGCGTCGCGATGGAGCCTGTGATGAACCGGTTCGATACACATTCAAATGTAAATGCTTTCGATGATGACATGGAGAGGTTGGAAATCTGGACTTTGACCAAGCAACATACTGAGTATTTCGATATTGTAGCTCATTTACTCACTTTCATCAAAAATGAAGCATAGCAGTTCAGAGTTGAATCAAACCTAGAATCACTGTGAGACAAAAGTTTCCGATCAACCAACTTCTTATCACATTTCTCGTGTTATTGTACCAGATGTGGTTTGTCATAATGAGTCACATATTTCTGATGAAATGGCTTACAAGCCTGAACATAAATTGCTGAATGAGTCAAATCATGACCAAAAACCATTCTACATAATACACAGTCTACATCCAATACACTGTCGAACAGACGTAAGATGAACTCAAGAGGAAGACGTTCAATCGATCACAGACACTGACACTGCAATTAAGGCTGTGTCGGATCAGCTGTCCACACCAATCAATGATTTCTTTGTATTGA
>NW_017386551.1:3271-4990 GCF_000237925.1 Schistosoma mansoni
GTCAAATCACGATCGAAAACCATTGTAGATAATACACAGTCTACATCCAATACACTGTCGAACAGACGTAAGATGAACTCAAGAGGAAGACGTTCAATCGATCACAGACACTGACACTGCAATTAAGGCTGTGTCGGATCAGCTGTTCACACGAATCAATGATTTCTTTGTATTGATGACTGTTTTTCACTTTCAATTCATAATACAGTCCATTCGTTCGTGCTCATCGAATACTGATTGATGAAATTGCGTTATTGCTGGAATTGCTAGTTTATACTATAATTCAAATACTCTTAAACGTCACATTGACGTCGCGATGGAGCCTGTGATGAACCGGTTCGATACACATTCAAATGTAAATGCTTTCGATGATGACATGGAGAGGTTGGAAATCTGGACTATGACCAAGCAACATACTGAGTATTTCAATATTGTGGCTCATTTGCTCACTTTCATCAAAAATGAAGCATAGCAGTTCAGAGTTGAATCAAACCTAGAATCACTGTGAGACAAAAGTTTCCGATCAACCAACTTCTTATCACATTTCTCGTGTTATTGTACCAGATGTGGTTTGTCATAATGAGTCACATATTTCTGATGAAATGGCTTACAAGCCTGAACATAAATTGCTGAATGAGTCAAATCACGATCGAAAACCATTGTAGATAATACACAGTCTACATCCAATACACTGTCGAACAGACGTAAGATGAACTCAAGAGGAAGACGTTCAATCGATCACAGACACTGACACTGCAATTAAGGCTGTGTCGGATCAGCTGTTCACACGAATCAATGATTTCTTTGTATTGATGACTGTTTTCACTTTCAATTCATAATACAGTACATTCGTTCGTGCTCATCGAATACTGATTGATGAAATTGCGTTATTGCTGGAATTGCTAGTTTATACTATAATTCAAATACTCTTAAACGTCACATTGGCGTCGCGATGGAGCCTGTGATGAACCGGTTCGATACACATTCAAATGTAAATGCTTTAGATGATGACATGGAGAGGTTGGAAATCTGGACTATGACCAAGCAACATACTGAGTATTTCAATATTGTGGCTCATTTGCTCACTTTCATCAAAAATGAAGCATAGCAGTTCAGAGTTGAATCAAACCTAGAATCACTGTGAGACAAAAGTTTCCGATCAACCAACTTCTTATCACATTTCTCGTGTTATTGTACCAGATGTGGTTTGTCATAATGAGTCACATATTTCTGATGAAATGGCTTACAAGCCTGAACATAAATTGCTGAATGAGTCAAATCACGATCGAAAACCATTGTAGATAATACACAGTCTACATCCAATACACTGTCGAACAGACGTAAGATGAACTCAAGAGGAAGACGTTCAATCGATCACAGACACTGACACTGCAATTAAGGCTGTGTCGGATCAGCTGTTCACACGAATCAATGATTTCTTTGTATTGATGACTGTTTTCACTTTCAATTCATAATACAGTACATTCGTTCGTGCTCATCGAATACTGATTGATGAAATTGCGTTATTGCTGGAATTGCTAGTTTATACTATAATTCAAATACTCTTAAACGTCACATTGGCGTCGCGATGGAGCCTGTGATGAACCGGTTCGATACACATTCAAATGTAAATGCTTTCGATGATGACATGGAGAGGTTGGAAATCTGGACTTTGACCTAGCAACATACTGAGTATTTCGATATTGTGGCTCATTTACT
>NW_017386551.1:5190-6140 GCF_000237925.1 Schistosoma mansoni
CTGTGATGAACCGGTTCGATACACATTCAAATGTAAATGCTTTCGATGATGACATGGAGAGGTTGGAAATCTGGACTATGACCAAGCAACATACTGAGTATTTCAATATTGTGGCTCATTTGCTCACTTTCATCAAAAATGAAGCATAGCAGTTCAGAGTTGAATCAAACCTAGAATCACTGTGAGACAAAAGTTTCCGATCAACCAACTTCTTATCACATTTCTCGTGTTATTGTACCAGATGTGGTTTGTCATAATGAGTCACATATTTCTGATGAAATGGCTTACAGGCCTGAACATAAATTGCTGAATGAGTCAAATCACGATCGAAAACCATTGTAGATAATACACAGTCTACATCCAATACACTGTCGAACAGACGTAAGATGAACTCAAGAGGAAGACGTTCAATCGATCACAGACACTGACACTGCAATTAAGGCTGTGTCGGATCAGCTGTTCACACGAATCAATGATTTCTTTGTATTGATGACTGTTTTCACTTTCAATTCATAATACAGTACATTCGTTCGTGCTCATCGAATACTGATTGATGAAATTGCGTTATTGCTGGAATTGCTAGTTTATACTATAATTCAAATACTCTTAAACGTCACATTGACGTCGCGATGGAGCCTGTGATGAACCGGTTCGATACACATTCAAATGTAAATGCTTTCGATGATGACATGGAGAGGTTGGAAATCTGGACTATGACCAAGCAACATACTGAGTATTTCAATATTGTGGCTCATTTGCTCACTTTCATCAAAAATGAAGCATAGCAGTTCAGAGTTGAATCAAACCTAGAATCACTGTGAGACAAAAGTTTCCGATCAACCAACTTCTTATCACATTTCTCGTGTTATTGTACCAGATGTGGTTTGTCATAATGAGTCACATATATCTGATGAAATGGCTTACAAGCCTGAACATAAATTGCTGAGAAT
>NW_017386550.1:0-2972 GCF_000237925.1 Schistosoma mansoni
GCTTTATTTCCTCCGGACAGGCGAAAAAGCAGACATTTGGGCGCATTTCCGCATTATTTCCCCCTTATTTTTTCCAATGCATTTGCCCCCTTTGTTCGCCTTTATTCGTTGTTTGGGATGCATTTGCAATTAAGCACATGTACCTTATTAATAAGACATTACCTGTATTATTTTTCAGCTCTCTTCAGATGACACGCGTGTCACAAACAACCAATAAAGGGGAAATAAAGGCGAAAAAAGGGGAAATAAAGGCGAAATGTCGATTTTTCGCCTGCACGTCGGTTATTTAGGGGAAAAGTCGATTTTTCCCCCTTTCGTCGTGTATTTGGGGGAAATTTGTAGACAATTTGACGTAACGTAGAGCATTTGAATGAACCGACAATACGTCGGATATTTAGGGTGAAAATCGACAATTCGTCGGATATTTAGGCGAAAAATCGACAATTTAGCGACATTTGAAACACAGAGCGACATAAAGGGGAAATTCCGCTTTATTTCCCCCGGACAGGCGAAAAAGCAGACATTTCGGCGCATTTCCGCATTATTTCCCCCTTATTTTTTCCAATGCATTTGCAATTAAGCACATGTACCTTATTAATAAGACATTACCTGTATTATTTTTCAGCTCTCTTCAGATGACACGCGTGTCACAAACAACCAATAAAGGGGAAATAAAGGCGAAATGTCGATTTTTCGCCTGCACGTCGGTTATTTAGGGGAAAAGTCGATTTTTCCCCCTTTCGTCGTGTATTTGGGGGAAATTTGTAGACAATTTGACGTAACGTAGAGCATTTGAATGAACCGACAATACGTCGGATATTTAGGGTGAAAATCGACAATTCGTCGGATATTTAGGCGAAAAATCGACAATTTAGCGACATTTGAAACACAGAGCGACATAAAGGGGAAATTCCGCTTTATTTCCCCCGGACAGGCGAAAAAGCAGACATTTCGGCGCATTTCCGCATTATTTCCCCCTTATTTTTTCCAATGCATTTGCCCCTTTGTTCGCCTTTATTCGTTGTTTGGGATGCATTTGCAATTAAGCACATGTACCTTATTAATAAGACATTACCTGTATTATTTTTCAGCTCTCTTCAGATGACACGCGTGTCACAAACAACCAATAAAGGGGAAATAAAGGCGAAAAAAGGGGAAATAAAGGCGAAATGTCGATTTTTCGCCTGCACGTCGGTTATTTAGGGGAAAAGTCGATTTTTCCCCCTTTCGTCGTGTATTTGGGGGAAATTTGTAGACAATTTGACGTAACGTAGAGCATTTGAATGAACCGACAATACGTCGGATATTTAGGGTGAAAATCGACAATTCGTCGGATATTTAGGCGAAAAATCGACAATTTAGCGACATTTGAAACACAGAGCGACATAAAGGGGAAATTCCGCTTTATTTCCCCCGGACAGGCGAAAAAGCAGACATTTCGGCGCATTTCCGCATTATTTCCCCCTTATTTTTTTCCAATGCATTTGCCCCTTTGTTCGCCTTTATTCGTTGTTTGGGATGCATTTGCAATTAAGCACATGTACCTTATTAATAAGACATTACCTGTATTATTTTTCAGCTCTCTTCAGATGACACGCGTGTCACAAACAACCAATAAAGGGGAAATAAAGGCGAAATGTCGATTTTTCGCCTGCACGTCGGTTATTTAGGGGAAAAGTCGATTTTTCCCCCTTTCGTCGTGTATTTGGGGGAAATTTGTAGACAATTTGACGTAACGTAGAGCATTTGAATGAACCGACAATACGTCGGATATTTAGGGTGAAAATCGACAATTCGTCGGATATTTAGGCGAAAAATCGACAATTTAGCGACATTTGAAACACAGAGCGACATAAAGGGGAAATTCCGCTTTATTTCCCCCGGACAGGCGAAAAAGCAGACATTTCGGCGCATTTCCGCATTATTTCCCCCTTATTTTTTCCAATGCATTTGCCCCTTTGTTCGCCTTTATTCGTTGTTTGGGATGCATTTGCAATTAAGCACATGTACCTTATTAATAAGACATTACCTGTATTATTTTTCAGCTCTCTTCAGATGACACGCGTGTCACAAACAACCAATAAAGGGGAAATAAAGGCGAAAAAAGGGGAAATAAAGGCGAAATGTCGATTTTTCGCCTGCACGTCGGTTATTTAGGGGAAAAGTCGATTTTTCCCCCTTTCGTCGTGCATTTGGGGGAAATTTGTAGACAATTTGACGTAACGTAGAGCATTTGAATGAACCGACAATACGTCGGATATTTAGGGTGAAAATCGACAATTCGTCGGATATTTAGGCGAAAAATCGACAATTTAGCGACATTTGAAACACAGAGCGACATAAAGGGGAAATTCCGCTTTATTTCCCCCGGACAGGCGAAAAAGCAGACATTTCGGCGCATTTCCGCATTATTTCCCCCTTATTTTTTCCAATGCATTTGCAATTAAGCACATGTACCTTATTAATAAGACATTACCTGTATTATTTTTCAGCTCTCTTCAGATGACACGCGTGTCACAAACAACCAATAAAGGGGAAATAAAGGCGAAAAAAGGGGAAATAAAGGCGAAATGTCGATTTTTCGCCTGCACGTCGGTTATTTAGGGGAAAAGTCGATTTTTCCCCCTTTCGTCGTGTATTTGGGGGAAATTTGTAGACAATTTGACGTAACGTAGAGCATTTGAATGAACCGACAATACGTCGGATATTTAGGGTGAAAATCGACAATTCGTCGGATATTTAGGCGAAAAATCGACAATTTAGCGACATTTGAAACACAGAGCGACATAAAGGGGAAATTCCGCTTTATTTCCCCCGGACAGGCGAAAAAGCAGACATTTCGGCGCATTTCCGCATTATTTCCCCCTTATTTTTTCCAATGCATTTGCCCCTTTGTTCGCCTTTATTCGTTGTTTGGGATGCATTTGCAATTAAGCACATGTACCTTATTAATAAGACATTACCTGTATTAT
>NW_017386550.1:3172-5769 GCF_000237925.1 Schistosoma mansoni
AACAACCAATAAAGGGGAAATAAAGGCGAAAAAAGGGGAAATAAAGGCGAAATGTCGATTTTTCGCCTGCACGTCGGTTATTTAGGGGAAAAGTCGATTTTTCCCCCTTTCGTCGTGTATTTGGGGGAAATTTGTAGACAATTTGACGTAACGTAGAGCATTTGAATGAACCGACAATACGTCGGATATTTAGGGTGAAAATCGACAATTCGTCGGATATTTAGGCGAAAAATCGACAATTTAGCGACATTTGAAACACAGAGCGACATAAAGGGGAAATTCCGCTTTATTTCCCCCGGACAGGCGAAAAAGCAGACATTTCGGCGCATTTCCGCATTATTTCCCCCTTATTTTTTCCAATGCATTTGCCCCTTTGTTCGCCTTTATTCGTTGTTTGGGATGCATTTGCAATTAAGCACATGTACCTTATTAATAAGACATTACCTGTATTATTTTTCAGCTCTCTTCAGATGACACGCGTGTCACAAACAACCAATAAAGGGGAAATAAAGGCGAAAAAAGGGGAAATAAAGGCGAAATGTCGATTTTTCGCCTGCACGTCGGTTATTTAGGGGAAAAGTCGATTTTTCCCCCTTTCGTCGTGTATTTGGGGGAAATTTGTAGACAATTTGACGTAACGTAGAGCATTTGAATGAACCGACAATACGTCGGATATTTAGGGTGAAAATCGACAATTCGTCGGATATTTAGGCGAAAAATCGACAATTTAGCGACATTTGAAACACAGAGCGACATAAAGGGGAAATTCCGCTTTATTTCCCCCGGACAGGCGAAAAAGCAGACATTTCGGCGCATTTCCGCATTATTTCCCCCTTATTTTTTCCAATGCATTTGCAATTAAGCACATGTACCTTATTAATAAGACATTACCTGTATTATTTTTCAGCTCTCTTCAGATGACACGCGTGTCACAAACAACCAATAAAGGGGAAATAAAGGCGAAAAAAGGGGAAATAAAGGCGAAATGTCGATTTTTCGCCTGCACGTCGGTTATTTAGGGGAAAAGTCGATTTTTCCCCCTTTCGTCGTGTATTTGGGGGAAATTTGTAGACAATTTGACGTAACGTAGAGCATTTGAATGAACCGACAATACGTCGGATATTTAGGGTGAAAATCGACAATTCGTCGGATATTTAGGCGAAAAATCGACAATTTAGCGACATTTGAAACACAGAGCGACATAAAGGGGAAATTCCGCTTTATTTCCCCCGGACAGGCGAAAAAGCAGACATTTCGGCGCATTTCCGCATTATTTCCCCCTTATTTTTTCCAATGAATTTGCAATTAAGCACATGTACCTTATTAATAAGACATTACCTGTATTATTTTTCAGCTCACTTCAGATGACACGCGTGTCACAAACAACCAATAAAGGGGAAATAAAGGCGAAATGTCGATTTTTCGCCTGCACGTCGGTTATTTAGGGGAAAAGTCGATTTTTCCCCCTTTCGTCGTGTATTTGGGGGAAATTTGTAGACAATTTGACGTAACGTAGAGCATTTGAATGAACCGACAATACGTCGGATATTTAGGGTGAAAATCGACAATTCGTCGGATATTTAGGCGAAAAATCGACAATTTAGCGACATTTGAAACACAGAGCGACATAAAGGGGAAATTCCGCTTTATTTCCCCCGGACAGGCGAAAAAGCAGACATTTCGGCGCATTTCCGCATTATTTCCCCCTTATTTTTTCCAATGCATTTGCCCCTTTGTTCGCCTTTATTCGTTGTTTGGGATGCATTTGCAATTAAGCACATGTACCTTATTAATAAGACATTACCTGTATTATTTTTCAGCTCTCTTCAGATGACACGCGTGTCACAAACAACCAATAAAGGGGAAATAAAGGCGAAAAAAGGGGAAATAAAGGCGAAATGTCGATTTTTCGCCTGCACGTCGGTTATTTAGGGGAAAAGTCGATTTTTCCCCCTTTCGTCGTGTATTTGGGGGAAATTTGTAGACAATTTGACGTAACGTAGAGCATTTGAATGAACCGACAATACGTCGGATATTTAGGGTGAAAATCGACAATTCGTCGGATATTTAGGCGAAAAATCGACAATTTAGCGACATTTGAAACACAGAGCGACATAAAGGGGAAATTCCGCTTTATTTCCCCCGGACAGGCGAAAAAGCAGACATTTCGGCGCATTTCCGCATTATTTCCCCCTTATTTTTTTCCAATGCATTTGCCCCTTTGTTCGCCTTTATTCGTTGTTTGGGATGCATTTGCAATTAAGCACATGTACCTTATTAATAAGACATTACCTGTATTATTTTTCAGCTCACTTCAGATGACACGCGTGTCACAAACAACCAATAAAGGGGAAATAAAGGCGAAATGTCGATTTTTCGCCTGCACGTCGGTTATTTAGGGGAAAAGTCGATTTTTCCCCCTTTCGTCGTGTATTTGGGGGAAATTTGTAGACAATTTGACGTAACGTAGAGCATTTGAATGAACCGACAATACGTCGGATATTTAGGGTGAAAATCGACAATTCGTAAGATATTTAGGCGAAAAATCGACAATTTAGCGACATTTGAAACTCAGAGGGACATAAAGGGGAAATCCG
>NW_017386548.1:0-4845 GCF_000237925.1 Schistosoma mansoni
TCAGTTAACATTTATGTTCATCAATGCAATTGATCAGTCAGTGACTGACATATGTGCATGGTGTGTGTGATGCGTGGATATAACATTCACTGACAATCGATATGAGGAGAGATGGATAGTGGGTGGTGGCAGTGGAATGGAGGAGTCGCATTTCGTCCTATTTGTGACTGGTCAGCTGGATGTACCTACATCTTAGTGTTCATTTTCACTGTGTGACTGCAAACCAGTATCATTTCTTTCGCACGCCGAAGCCTCATTCACTCACAATCCTACTTCTGTCTCGTAATCACTAGTTTGTGCATTCGAGCGAGGATCAATTTCCTTAAGGATGGCCTAAATGTCAGTTAACATTTATGTTCATCAATGCAATTGATCAGTCAGTGACTGACATATGTGCATAGTGTGTGTATTGCCTTGATACAGCCTTCACTGACAAGCATTATGAGGAGAGATGGATAGTGGGTAGAAGCAGTGGAATGGAGGAGTCGAATTTCGTCCTATTTGTGACTGGTCAGCTGGATGTACCTACATCTGAGTGTTCATTTTCACTGTGTGACTGCAAACCAGTATCATTCCTCTCGCACGTCGAAGCCTCATTCAACCATTCAACTACTCCGTCTTCATAAACACTTGTTTGTGAATACGATCATGGATCAATTTCCTTGAGGATGGCCTAAATGTCAGTTAACATTTATGTTCATCAATGCAATTGATCAGTCAGTGACTGACATATGTGCATGGTGTGTGTGATGCGTGGATATAACATTCACTGACAATCGATATGAGGAGAGATGGATAGTGGGTGGTGGCAGTGGATATGAGGAGTCGCATTTCGTCCTATTTGTGACTGGTCAGCTGGATGTACCTACATCTGAGTGTTCATTTTCACTGTGTGACTGCAAACCAGTATCATATCTATTGCAATCCGATGCCTCATTCACTCACACTCCTATTCCTTTCTCATAATCACTTGATTGTGCATTCGATCAAGTATTAATTTCCAAGAAGATGGCTTAATTATCAGTTAACATTTATGTTCATCAATGCAATTGATCATTCAGTGACTGACAAATGTGCATGGTGTTTGTAATGCGTGAATTTAACAGTCGCTGATAATCGATATGAGGAGAGATGGATAGTGGGTGGTGGCAGTGGAATGGAGGAGTCGCATTTCGTCCTATTTGTGACTGGTCAGCTGGATGTACCTACATCTGAGTGTTCATTTTCACTGTGTGACTGCAAACAAGTATCATTCCTCTCGCACGTCGAAGCCTCATTCAACCACTCAACTACTCCGTCCTCATAAACACTTGTTTGTGAATACGATCAAGAATCAATTTCCTTGAGGATGGCCTAAATGTCAGTTAACATTTATGTTCATCAATGCAATTGATCAGTCAGTGACTGACAAATGTGCATGGTGTGTGTGTTGCGTGGATTAACAGTCGCTGATAATCGATATGAGGAGAGATGGATAGTTGGTAGAAGCAGTGGAATGGAGGAGTCGCATTTCGTCCTATTTGTGACTGGTCAGCTGGATGTACCTACATCTGAGTGTTCATTTTCACTGTGTGACTGCAAACCAGTATCATTCCTCTCGCACGCCAACGCCTTATACACTCACTCACCTACTGAGTCGTGAAAATCTCTTTCTTGTTTATACGAGCGAGGATCAATTTCCTTGAGGATGGCCTAAATGTCAGTTAACATTTATGTTCATCAATGCAATTGATCAGTCAGTGACTGACATATGTGCATGGTGTGTGTGATGCGTGGATATAACATTCACTGACAATCGATATGAGGAGAGATGGATAGTGGGTAGTAGCAGTGGAATGGAGGAGTCGCATTTCGTCCTATTTGTGACTGGTCATCTGGATGTACCTACATCTGAGTGTTCATTTTCACTGTGTGACTGCAAACCAGTATCATTTCTTTCGCACTCCGAAGCCTCATTCACTCACTCACCTACTGAGTCGTGAAAATCTCTTTCTTGTTTATACGAGCGAAGATCAATTTCCATGAGGATGCCTTAATTATCAGTTGACATTTATGTTCATCAATGCAATTGATCAGTCAGTGACTGACATATGTGCATGGTGTGTGTGATGCGTGGATATAACATTCACTGACAATCGATATGAGGAGAGATGGATAGTGGGTAGTAGCAGTGGAATGGAGGAGTCGCATTTCGTCCTATTTGTGACTGGTCATCTGGATGTACCTACATCTGAGTGTTCATTTTCACTGTGTGACTGCAAACCAGTATCATTTCTTTCGCACTCCGAAGCCTCATTCACTCACACTCCTACTTCTTTCTCATAATCACTTCATTGTGCATTCGAGCGAAGATCAATTTCCTTGAGGATGGCCTAAATGTCAGTTAACATTTATGTTCATCAATGTAATTGATCAGTCAGTGACTGACATATGTGCATGGTGTGTGTGATGCGTGGATATAACATTCACTGACAATCGATATGAGGAGAGATGGATAGTGGGTAGTAGCAGTGGAATGGAGGAGTCGCATTTCGTCCTATTTGTGACTGGTCAGCTGGATGTACCTACATCTGAGTGTTCATTTTCACTGTGTGACTGCAAACCAGTATCATTCCTCTCGCACGCCAACGCCTAATACACTCACTCACTTACTGAGTCGTGAAAATCTCTTTCTTGTTTATACGAGCGAAGATCAATTTCCATGAGGATGCCTTAATTATCAGTTGACATTTATGTTCATCAATGCAATTGATCAGTCAGTTACTGACATATGTGCATGGTGTGTGTATTGCGTGGATATAACATTCACTGACAATCGATATGAGGAGAGATGGATAGTGGGTAGTAGCAGTGGAATGGAGGAGTCGCATTTCGTCCTATTTGTGACTGGTCAGCTGGATGTACCTACATCTGAGTGTTCATTTTCACTGTGTGACTGCAAACCCAGTATCATTCCTGTCGCACGCCAACGCCTAATACACTCACTCACTTACTGAGTCGTGAAAATCTCTTGTTTGTTAATGCGAGCGAGGATCAATTTCCATGAGGATGGCCTAAATGTCAGTTAACATTTATGTTCATCAATGCAATTGATCAGTCAGTGACTGACATATGTGCATGGTGTGTGTGTTGCGTGGATATAACATTCACTGACAATCGATATGAGGAGAGATGGATAGTGGGTAGAAGCAGTGGAATGGAGGAGTCGCATTTCGTCCTATTTGTGACTGGTCAGCTGGATGTACCTACATCTGAGTGCTCATTTTCACTGTGTGACTGCAACCAGTATCATTCCTCTCGCACGCCAACGCCTAATACACTTACTCACCTACTGATTCGTGAAAATCTCTTGTTTGTGCATTCGAGCGAAGATCATTTTCGTTGAGGATGGCATAAATGTCAGTTAACATTTATGTTCATCAATGCAATTGATCAGTCAGTGACTGACATATGTGCATGGTGTGTGTATTGCGTGGATATAACATTCACTGACAATCGATATGAGGAGAGATGGATAGTTGGTAGAAGCAGTGGAATGGAGGAGTCGCATTTCGTCCTATTTGTGACTGGTCAGATGGATGTACCTACATCTGAGTGTTCATTTTCACTGTGTGACTGCAAACCAGTATCATTCCTCTCGCACGCCAACGCCTAATACACTCACTCACTTACTGAGTCGTGAAAATCTCTTTCTTGTTTATACGAGCGAAGATCAATTTTCTTTGAGGATGGCCTGAATGTCAGTTAACATTTATGTTCATCAATGCAATTGATCAGTCAGTGACTGACATATGTGCATGGTGTGTGTGATGCGTGGATATAACATTCACTGACAATCGATATGAGGAGAGATGGATAGTGGGTAGTAGCAGTGGAATGGAGGAGTCGCATTTCGTCCTATTTGTGACTGGTCAGCTGGATGTACCTACATCTGAGTGTTCATTTTCACTGTGTGACTGCAAACCAGTATCATTTCTTTCGCACGCCAAAGCCTCATTCACTCACACTCCTACTTCTTCCTCATAATCACTTGTTTGTGCATTCGAGCGAAGATCAATTTCCTTGAGGATGGCCTGAATGTCAGTTAACATTTATGTTCATCAATGCAATTGATCAGTCAGTGACTGACATATGTGCATGGTGTGTGTTTGATGCGTGGATATAACATTCACTGACAATCGATATGAGGAGAGATGGATAGTGGGTGGTGGCAGTGGAATGGAGGAGTCGCATTTCGTCCTATTTGTGACTGGTCAGCAGGATGTCCATGCATCTGCGTGTTCATTTTCCCTGTGTGACTGCAAACCAGTATCACTTCCTTCGCTCGCCGAAGCCTCATTCACTCACACTCCTACTTCTTTCTCATAATCACTTGTTTGTGCATTCGAGCGAAGATCAATTTCCTTGAGGATGGCCTAAATGTCAGTTAACATTTATGTTCATCAATGCAATTGATCAGTCAGTGACTGACATATGTGCATGGTGTGTGTTTGATGCGTGGATATAACATTCACTGACAATCGATATGAGGAGAGATGGATAGTGGGTGGTGGCAGTGGAATGGAGGAGTCGCATTTCGTCCTATTTGTGACTGGTCAGCTGGATGTACCTACATCTGAGTGTTCATTTTCACTGTAGAACTGCAAACCAGTATCATTCCTCTCGCACTCCGAAGCCTCATTCACTCACACTCCTACTTCTTTCTCATAATCACTTGTTTGTGCATTCGAGCGAAGATCAATTTCCTTGAGGATGGCTTCATTATCAGTTAACATTTATGGTCATCAATGCAATTGATCAGTCAGTGACTGACATATGTGCATGGTGTGTGTTTGATGCGCGGAT
>NW_017386548.1:5045-5798 GCF_000237925.1 Schistosoma mansoni
AAATGTCAGTTAACATTTATGTTCATCAATGCAATTGATCAGTCAGTGACTGACATATGTGCATGGTGTGTGTGATGCGTGGATATAACATTCACTGACAATCGATATGAGGAGAGATGGATAGTGGGTAGAAGCAGTGGAATGGAGGAGTCGCATTTCGTCCTATTTGTGACTGGTCAGCTGGATGTACCTACATCTGAGTGTTCATTTTCACTGTGTGACTGCAAACCAGTATCATTTCTTTCGCACTCCGAAGCCTCATTCACTCACTCACCTACTGAGTCGTGAAAATCTCTTTCTTGTTTATACGAGCGAGGATCAATTTCCTTGAGGATGCCTTAATTATCAGTTGACATTTATGTTCATCAATGCAATTGATCAGTCAGTGACTGACATATGTGCATGGTGTGTGTGATGCGTGGATATAACATTCACTGACAATCGATATGAGGAGAGATGGATAGTGGGTAGAAGCAGTGGAATGGAGGAGTCGCATTTCGTCCTATGTGTGACTGGTCATCTGGACGTACCTATATCTGAGTGTTCATTTTCACTGTGTGACTGCAAACCAGTATCATTTCTTTCGCACTCCGAAGCCTCATTCACTCCCTCACCTACTGAGTCGTGAAAATCTCTTTCTTGTTTATACGAGCGAGGATCAATTTCCTTGAGGATGCCTTAATTATCAGTTGACATTTATGTTCATCAATGCAATTGATCAGTCAGAGACTGACATATGTGCATGGTGAATTC
>NW_017386547.1:0-5618 GCF_000237925.1 Schistosoma mansoni
GTAATTGTGTTCAGCAAGTTGACATTTCCCATCGGACTGTGTTGAAATCCACTGGTCGATACTGCTTCTCTTTCGAACTCCAGGATCATGTATCATGTATCTTGAAAGTCAGTCACTAATGAGCATATGATATTTGACACCTAACCACTCTGGAACAAACCTTTTTTTGAATACATAAAGGGGGACATTAACCCCACACACACACAAAGAGGGGGTTTGAATTTTTGTATGATCAAGGCTTTAATAAACCTTAGCTATACACAGTATTATTATTATATAATCCATAGTTTTCAATTTTTTTTCATTTCGTTTATATTTCTATAGATTCCATATCAAACTCAATCATTTCTAAATCATTCTATTCCATTAAATGGGATAATTAATCGTTCAACTAATAATAATCCATTTCTTTCATAATTTGTTGTTGTTGTTGTTTGTTACCATCCATCTATCTTTTTAGGTTATTCTCTTGTTTCTTCTCTCTCTCTCTCTCTCTTTGTGTTGGTCTTTCTTATTATATATATAGATTACCACATATACATTTATATGTTTGTCTATCCATCTTGGACAAATGAAATATAAAGACATATCCTTCAGTGATTTTTTTTATTGATTGATTGATTAATTGATCGATCGATCGATGAATTGATCAATTGATTGTTTTTCTGCCTTTCTTTAATCTATGTGTATCGTGTGTATGTGTGTGTTTGTATGTCCATCAATTAACGAACTAATACACCCTCACCTTTCTTTCTAATAACTTTATATATATATATATATATATATATATATATATATATATATATATATATATATATAGATTACTACTATTTATTCATTACTAATGATGGAATATAAGTAGTATGTTTTATAAACGAGGGAAATAACGTCAGTGTTTTTTCTTTTTGCTCTTTTTCATTCGAGTTTTTTTGTTGTTGTTGTTGGCTAACTGATTCATTCATTCATTCTGAATACAGATTAACAACGCTTTTTTTACATTTTTTTTGGGGGGGGGGGGTTGTATGTTTGTGCAATTAGATAATATGTATGTCTGTTGTATATGGATTAGAATAGTTTTTCTTCTTTTTTTGGTCACAATGACCCTAATTGTTCCAAAGATGTATATGCTTTTTTTGTCTTTCTAAATATGTGTATGTATGTTTGTGTGTTGTGCAGTGTGTAAGTGCGTATGTATATGTATATATACACACTGACATTCATATCATATACCTACCTAAATATCAAATATATATCCATATGCATATAGACTGTTAAATGAGTTAACTTGCCATTACTTTATTGAATACACAACCCCCCTTTTCCCTTCTTCTTCTTCTTCTTCTTTACGCCATATGTTTGTTAGAAATGAATTTCTGTCTGTCTATGTGTTGTAAAGGGGGTTTGGGGTGGGGGTGCCAGCTATTTTTACCTTCTTTTTTTTATTTATATGATAGAAATTTTAAATAAGATTATCCTTTCACATATATATACTGCTGATTAATAGTACCCTAGATCCATTATTATTATTATTATCTGGTCTTTGTTTGACTTCCCCCATATTTGTTTCAGAGACATTTATAACACCCCCTCTCTTTTTCTCTCTGCATATATATATACCCTGAAGTAAATACAATTTGTCAACTATATGCGTCAGACTGAAATTATTTTCGTTTTTTTTTCTTCTTTTTTCTGTCTTCTCCTTTGTGTTTTTTTTTTATTTTAAGTTTCTTTCTCATTGGGTAAGTGACCCTTCTTTGTTTTTTCTTTTAACTATATAAATATACACTGACTACTTCAATAATAAACTGTGTATTGAGTTCGAAACCAT
The DNA here is from genome assembly GCF_000237925.1 of Schistosoma mansoni. NCBI lineage: Eukaryota > Metazoa > Platyhelminthes > Trematoda > Strigeidida > Schistosomatidae > Schistosoma > Schistosoma mansoni. The sequence continues at coordinate 1,829 of NW_017386547.1, forward strand.
CTCCACTTATTTATCATAACATCTAACTGAGATACAAAATAAATTTTGTAGAATCGAACTGGCCATTCATCAAGTGATCTGAACATTCACTAATTTTGTATTATTAACAGTTCCCTGTTTATTTCAATAACTATGTAACACACATCAGTTATATTATCCATTTGGATTAAGTTTTTTTTTGGGGGGGGGGTTCGGAATTAAACGGGAATAGTATTAAATTCACTTGGTATTGTTTGTTTGAATCTTCCCATTGATGTTTAGGACTCCAACTGGTCAGTCTCTAATTGGCAATATGTGCATACTGTGCGTATTGCCTCGATATAGTCTTAGTTCACAAGCATTGTAAGCAAAGATGAATAGTGACTAGCATTGGAATCCAGGACAATGCGCGTTTCGTCCTATTTGGGACTCATCAGCTGAATGTACCTGCATCTAAGAGTTGATTTTAACTCTTTTTTTAATACCTTATCGACTTTTATAATTCATTTCTGTTAAATATTCAATTCTAGATTAGTTGTTGTTTGGCAACTATATGAAATACATCTTGCCTATACACATTATTGTTGAAAGGTTAAAAAATAAGATCTTCATCTTTCTTATATATTTGCTGTAAATTATAGTCTGATCGTGGATGTGCACTGCTGAGAAGTCCTACAATAGGACGAAACGGCCGTCCAGTGCTTCCAAGTTTTCCATGACGGCCCCCAAATGCCCTGGTACGGCTGAGAGTGGGGAGAGTTCGCTCTCCCTCTCGAAATACTATCACATGGCCACGCGTATATAGCTTCTGTCAGGGAAGTCCTACTCACTGCCTTCTCGTGGTGGGGGTGTTGTCTGCGAAATCGAGAAGACGAAAAGTGAATGTCCGGCGCTTTAACCGGGTTGGTGGACACCAAAAGGCCACCTAAGGGAGTTGGAAAACCCTCATTCCAAACCAACGGTGCACATGGGCTCCAGTATCCTGAGGGAACAAATGGCGTATGAATCAATCGTTGGTCACCGGTTACCATGGGACTGCATCTCTTCACAATGCTCCACTGACTTGTGGATTAGATCTTTAGGTGAAAGGCTCGGGGTGTGGCTCCCTAAGTAAACCACCTGTTTCGGTTTGGGCACTTGAGCAGTATCACATCCCTCACACAAATCTCATTTGATTTGTGTGGCGCATATATATCTGGTGCCCTTTTGTACCAATATTTATGTGTTTGAATAATGAATAATAATCCAGGTTTTCCATGGTAGTCTAGTTTCAATGGACTCATGATCTCAACTATTAAAAATGATACGCAAATGTTTGATTGTTTATTTTAGTATCTTTTAGTTATAGATATCTAATTGATCTGTAAAAACACGAAGTTCCATGACAAATATCATCCAATTTGTGATATGACTTATACCAATTTATGTTTAGCTTATTTTCTTGGAGAACTTCTACTTTACTAAGCAACGGAATATCTTGGTATAGAATTGATGATATTCGGCAAGTAATGAAATCCAAGACATGTGTTTGGTCCTGTGTGAGACTTGTCAGCTAGATGTACCTGCATCCCAGAGTTAATGTTTACTTCGGACTCGAACCCAGTAGAGCTGTTTGCTTCAACAGCCATTGCGTTATCCATTTAGCTACTAAATCCCGTTAAATAGTCACTTTTGCAATGGGTCCTGAGTTTTAATTTAATTTCAAAATGGATTGAATTGCACTGCTAAGCACATTACATCTATTCTGTATCAACTTATGTTACAGTAGTTATATTGAAACAATCCACATAGGAACTACATATATCAACCAAGACTGATCAAATTCCAGTCAAAAATAACGGGACAATTTAATCTACTTCAATTTGAATATATCCTGTATCTATATTTTCAAACAGTGTAATCATCATCAAATCCTTAGTTGATATCCAACTCCAAATCAAGTCGTAGTTAAGTACGATTAGTTCAAACTAACGGTCTATTCTTTGATACGTCTGTAAGTTGAACGCTATATTCAGATCCTAAGCTATTCTGATAACCCCAGGCTAGAACTACTCAGCGACTTGAACACCAGGGAGAAGACTCGAGTATGAGAGAAAACACTTTACTGCAAGGTTCATTTATGTACAGAAAATACAGGGATTTTATAGTAATTAAGAGACCTTGAGTTTACATAGTAACAGTGTGTTAATCAGCCAATCAGGATCTCGTTATTTTAGTAACATAACTTCACACAACTTCTAATTAATCGCTGATTGGTTGGGGCTCTTTGTGAGCCTCTGGAGGCTCTGTTAGAGTTCTCTGGAAGCCGACTTAACACCTGTGGACCATCCTCACATTCTTCTTTATTTATTTAAACACATAAATATTGGTACAAGGAAGTACCAGATATATATATGCGCTGCACAAATCTCATTTGATTTGTGTGAGGGCTGAGATACTGCACAGGTGCCCAAACTGAAGCAGGTAGTTTTCTTATGAGGCCACACCCGGAGCCTTTCACCTAAAGGTCTGATCCATAAGACAGTGGAGCATCGTGAGGAGATGCAGTCCCATTGTAGCCGATGACCAAACAAATGGTTCATACGCCATTTGTTCCCTCAGGATACTGGAGCCAACGCATGTACACCATTGGTTTGGAATGAGGGTTTTCCAACTCCCTTAGGTGGACTTTCCGTGTCCACTAACCCGTTTAAAGTGCTGGACACTCGCTTTTCGTCCTCTCAATTTCGTAAACAACAATAATGCCACGAGAAGGCAGTGAGTAGGACTTCCCTGACAGAAGCTATATACGCGTGGCCATGTGATAGTATTTCGAGAGGGAGAGCGAACTCTCCCCACTCTCAGCCGTATCAGGTCATTTGGGGGAGAATCAAAATAAAATTAAGTTTTTGTACAAAGAAATCATTATATTTTGAATTCCAGTACATTAACAGAAGAAAGGTGTGGTATATTCATGACATTAATTTTTGAGCTAATACAAGACCTTAGGTCAAATGTGAACTTTTAAGAATCTTTACAACATTGACAACAAATTACTATGATAAAGATGATACAAAAAAATATTGTCTTGTTAGTAGTCAAGTAAGTTGTATAATTATAGATTCCCAATAAGACAGGTATGATCACATGATGTATATATATACATATATATCATTGTTGATTTAATCTATAATTAATGTAACTCTATTTCTATTCTAGGAGATCACATGGTTAACTATCGATCTATTTGTTACTACTAATTTATGAAATCAATAGTATCTTAAGTACGTAGGTTTGAAATATTCAAATTTTAGTAGAAGAATGAGATAGAAAATTATGTTCGATGAATAAAATATGTTTGCATATTGGAAATGAAGTACTGAACTGATGTTTTTGGATAAGATAGAGATTCTTTGAACAATGCACACCAATACCGTTACACAGTTTTGGATGGACCGCTTTTAAATTTTTACGTCCGTACGTTGAAGTTACCAATTTCGCTTCATGTTCGTACGTCGGGATCGTCAAATCTGTGTGAGTAGCCTAAATCTGATTCCTTTTTGATTGTATGAATGATTGTTTGTTGTTAAAATATACATACTGTCTATCCTCGTATTGGAATAAATGACTTGATCTGCATTGGTGAACAACGGAGTTAAATACGAGAATGAATTTAGAATACATATATTTTGTACATTCATTGATCTGGCCAGAGAATCAGAGTGATGAAGCGATTAGATGAGAGAGAGAGAAGCATAAATGACACAACACTGGAGATAGTGAGTAAGCCAACTCACTTTTTACCAAGCGTTAATCAATATTTATAGTCAGA
>NW_017386546.1:0-5622 GCF_000237925.1 Schistosoma mansoni
AATCTTAACATTAACTTCCAGTAAATGAAGTAGAGTAGAATAGATTACAAGGTTTTAACTATTATTAATTCATAATACACCATTATCCATAAATATTTGATTCGATAGTAAACATAGAAGTAATATGACTTCAGAAAAATTTAGATGAGAAAATTATTTAAGATTATTGTCATTTGGAAATCTAATTAAAGTTTCACTTAGTATTGTTTGTTTGAATCTTCCCATCGATGTGTTTAGGACTGCAACTGATCAGTCTCTAATTAAAGTTTCCTTTTAAAAATATTATTAAACAACAATTATCTCTTTGAATTACTTGCATATGGACTGCTCAATTCGTAGACAGTATATTGTAAAAAAAATTAGGCTATTTTTCATCAAAGTGATTTTTTGCAATACGATAATTTAAACAGAAAAGTATATGTTCACTGATTATGAAATTTACAACTGTAGTTTCCAATAGTATTTAATCTTTCTATTGGAGTGATAAAAACATTCGTTATAACTTTGTATGAATAATGTGTTCACTACATAACGGCAGTGTAAACTGTTTTCAGTGAGAGTATACTTGCGAGAAAATTCCCCCTTGCACAAAGTAACAACATCATTGAATATGTGACAGTTATACTAAATAAAGATGAATAATATAAAATAAATGAAACGTGCAATAAAGTGATTGTTTATAATTAGCTTATTTTTGAAAGTCAACTATCACTATTCCATTCTTAATTATGAAATGCGAATGAAGGTAATATATAGTAATTCCTCAGTTTGTATATATATATATATATATATATATATATATATATATATATATAATAGAATCTAAAATCTGAGAATAGCTATCAACTATAATGTCACACAATAAAATAACAAGACACTTGTGAAATAAACAGAAAAAAAGTGTTTTACAAAGGAGAAAACTTTGGATATTGGAAAGCTAAGAAGTTTGATGATTTTAAGGATGGAAAGTCAAGATATTACTCTAAAGACAATATTAAGTATGATTCCATTTACCTGATTCAATATCAACTAAATTTATATAAGCTGTAATCCCATACCCAGGAATTATACCAAAGTATGTCATTGGATAGATTTAAAACTAGAATAATTCAAAGATCCTGTTGTAGATATTTTAACGACATAAATAGTTGCTTCTTTTTTAAGTACACATTGTACTGATATTACTAGTCCCTCTCAATATATATATATATATACGTGTATTTATATACATAAACATATTCTTATAGAGTATTGGATAATTTATTTCACTAACTTTACCATTCAGATCTAGATAATTCAGAACTGCTTTGTTTTATTAAGAGTTTATTTAAGAATAGCAAAAACTCACACACGCACACTCAAATCTAAAATAGAAGTTTTGATTTATCGCATATAGTTTAGCTGATTCTTTTCAAAAAAATTTAAGTGCGACAGATTATCATATTCCACTAGATTGAAAATATACTCATTATCATACAAATGTTTTTTTGATGAATTAAGTTGACTAAATGATTATATATATATGCATAATATTACCAAGAAGAGTTATTCAATAATATAAGGTTACACCTGTAAGGAGGTGTATGTAAACGTGCATCCTTTTAAGCAATTTATTTTACTTGGTATTCATGATTATGTTATGGGTCAAAATCGACATTTATTTCAAGTCAAATTATTCAAAGCGATAGTGTGCTCTCTATGAATCTGGAGAATCAAACTTGAGAATAGTTGAAAACTTTATTAAATACTGGATATCACACGATAAGACGGTTTCTTCTGAACGGCTGAGATATTTCATTATTAAGATTTAAGCTTAGTTAAACTACATAGAGTTTATTCTTAAATGGGGGATAATATTGACTGACTAATGAGCATATTTAGCTCTAAGGTAATAAATTAGAAACATTTGTAATTCGCTGCAAAAACTAAAGATAAAGATTGGAAGTCAATGAGTCACATGAAAGCAAAGCAACTTTGGCTAGTGAAATTGAGAAACTGAACCATTTGAGTTGTCCAAAAAAAATAAATTAACTGAAACAAAAGTTTTTTATAATTCCTATTATAAGTCAATTGAAGCTAAACCACCATGGAAAACCTGGAAGCACTGGACGGCCATTTCGTCCTATTGATCTCAACTATTAAAATTACTAAAATCTCCACAAAACCCCCTTCTGATAATGACTAGTGACTGGCTCCATGAGGTATTTCATGAAGTTCTAGTGAGAAGCAGTAACCAGAGGAGTTCAACCAGGTCTGTTGGGAGATATCAACCCACTGAAGACATTGGTGAATGGTTGCTCAATTTCGTGGATTGGTTGAAGTTAGACATTAACACCGTTGGATGCCGGCTCAGTGGTCTATCAATTAAGTGCTCGCGCGCGAGACTGGTAGGTCCTGGGTTCGAATCTCGCGAGGCGAGATCGTGGATGAGCACTGCTGAGGAGTCCCACAATATGACGGAACGGACGTTCAGTGCTTCCAGATTTTCCATAGTGGTCCAGCTTCAATTGACTCATGTTCTCAACTATATAAAATTACTAATATCTCCACAAAACCCTCTTCCTGTTATAAGTTTTGGGTTTGTTACTATGATGTGAAATAGCAGACTGCTCACCAAAGAGTTTTTATAGGAACAAAACCATAAATGAAACATATATAAAATAAGTTTCTAATAGTACCATCAGAAAAAAGATTGAGTTAATTACTGAAACAAAAAGCCTTTAAGGCACATTTAAAAAGGACCTGTTCAATGGAATTAATTTATTTTATTGCATTACTATATCTATTCGTGGTGCTAAACGCATATAAAAAGTAAACCAACGATCGGTCAAGAATACAATATTGTGCTTCGATTAATGTCAAGTTAGAAAACTCACACTTATTAATCATAATATTTTACTGCATTGGGTTTTTTGATATGTGCATTTACCTCAGCTGTTTTCATGCTGTATATATTGTTTAAGTAGATAGACAATGTGTACGCTTTCATTAGGATTTATTCCTGCTGTCTTACAATCACATACGAAAGTTTTATTTAAAATTAGTTAAAAACCGAATAGAATCTCGAAATTTAGGAAAGTGTATACATTTTTTAGGATGGATCCAATAAAACTAAGCATTATTTCTCAACTTTATGCCTAAAAGTAAACACTTTTCAAGTGTAGGTATTACACAGACTATAATAAATGAATAGAATTGCCGTTTAATGTCAAAATAGTTTACTTAATTACGAGTAATTAGATTTTTATGTCATTAGAAAAATCTGTCTTCAAACATGTTTGAAAAATAACTGGGACTCATTTAATGGATTCATTTAATGTTGCAAACTGTAGATTTCAGTTTTGAAGAAAGTGTTTCATTGTTTTCCCTATTCAATCAACTATAAACAAATGAATTTAAAGAAAATCGAACTTATTTATCATGTTGTCGAGTTGATTGAAAAGGCAATTTACTAAAATAAAATGGGCTTGACTAAATATATCTACTTAACCATCTATATACATTTTTATATATAAATGGAAAGACTGGAAGATGGAAAAAGCACAGAAAAAAATTTTTTGTTTAAACGTGATTCAATGAACAAAGCTATCAATAAGGAAGGGAAATCTGTAGTCATAGACACGTTTATGCATCAGTAAGATCTATTTGAAACATTAATATCATCCTCATTGTATAAGCACACACGGAAACCGTTTCCTGTTACCAATGGTTACTAGTTCGTTAAATTTAAAAACAACGAAGTAGTGAACTAATACAAATAGACATGGGATCTAAAATGTGAAATACACTACAAATATCACGTATTATAGAAACCAATAAATTATTCATGAATTAAGAAGAACGATTAAATTATTCATTAACTAATTAGATTGAAAGATTTTAGATTGAGGTTTCTTGTTTGTAATGTCAACATTTCTCCTTCGTAACTTATATTTGAGTTATATATGAATTAATTAAGTTTCATTTAAATTGCTGAAAATAAAAAAGGAATGTTGAAATAATATTTAGGTTTTTTAATTCTCTCGTCTTTAACCAGACCACTGGTTAGAGAATTGACGGTAAAATTTTTGTAACCCGCTTATTTCATTTATAATACAGCATACTTTACTGACTCCCTCTATATATATAACATTGCTGAGTAACATTGTAATATTTTTTTTATTTGTCGTGTTTCGCAGGTGTAAATGGTTCAGATATTTTGACCGGGTTTCATTTTACAATAACAACGTAAATATAAAACTTAGTCTAAGTAGATACCTAAATACGTTTAGTAATAGTGTAGATTTTCTGGAGTTAAGCAAGTAAATTGATGCGAATATATATCAAGAAGTATGTCAACTCCACACCGTCCGAAACTAAATTTAGATTTATTAAGAATATATATTTTATATGATTACCGTTTGACGATAAACATGAGTATTAGGAAGGAACGTGATGTGAAACAGAGAACATAAAAGCTAACATGATTTCAAGTTATCTACCTCTAAGAAATTATGTTTTCAGGTTTCTACTGGTTAACTCATCAAAAAATAAATTTGCTCCGTGAACAGTTGTGACAGACAGAATACTAGAAAACTGGAGACTAGAGAACCAATTTATGTAATAAAAAATAATTGTTAAATCAAGCTCACAGGGTAAAGAAGAATATTAATAAATCAAAAAATAATCTGCTCAAATATATAACTGTCTAATACATATCTTGACGACAAAGAATAATATGGTTTTTCATATTTATCAATCAGTTCAGATCACAAGACATGATTCCGAAATGGGATGAAAAAAGTGATAAATTAAAAATGACTTTCGTTTATTAAAGAGATGAATTAATATGTAGGTTTTACATGGGAAAAAGATGAAACAAACAATATTTAGGCTGAATTATATTATTTGAGCAACTTTCAGAATATTTTACCCAACTTCAAACTGATTTCCACTATTTACACATTGCTTTAAGGTAACATATCTAGAGCTTAACCATAGAATATGATAACAATATTATTAAATTGGATTTATTTTATTGAGATCAAGTAAAAAATATCTTTCAGGGTCTGAGAACATAAAACAACGTTCTGCAAGATTATTGTGAATGCGAATCACGCAGAATTTTCATCAAGCGTATTACTAGACGGTCTATGTTTTATAACCTTATTTGACCGGCAAGAAATCAACTAGTCTACTTTAGAATGTTTCTAACGAATCATTTATCCAAACATGAGCGATTGACAATTTTTTTATTAACTACTCTAGTCTTTTGTATCAACATCGTTGATCGTTGGACTTCTCATTTGTGTTAATGGTTTACCGGTTTTCTTAGTTAACAGATTAAACGAAATTTAATTTCTTTATCTGCTATGCTTGACAATAAGACTTAATAACTAGTTTTTAAGAGTAATACGATTTCATCATAAAATATGAGCACATTAAAATGCTGCTTTGTGGACATTTGCATCGTTTCAGTGAAAAAGTAATGAAGACAACATGTTCCAAAAAAGTCTCAGTCTAAAATAGGATGAGTGAACTAAGAACTATGTTTTATCTGGTTTTATTCAGCTTCATGGTTTGTGGCAGATCATAAAACTGTTTCAACTAATTTAGAGATTTAATGATGGGGATACTCTTAAC
>NW_017386544.1:0-5675 GCF_000237925.1 Schistosoma mansoni
ATTCTCACTCGGCGCTCAATACTGTGAAACTATTCGCTCTAATTTAGACGAGAGTTCTTATATAAACTGGTTCTTATATTTCGTGATATAAAACACATATATAAATAAACTCCAATATTAATAATAAAACTAAGTGAAATTAAATTTTCGGTCGTTTTCTGACTCAGTGTAACCCACTTCTTCAAAAAAATAAATAAACTAAGCAGATAAATCCAGGTTTAAATTGTACAAAACAACGACACAAAAATATTTATTTCAATCAATTAAAAACAGGTCCGACCGAGTCAATGTCAAGTCACTTGGGTCAATGTGATTTTCATGTGACATGCTTGTGTATATGTGTGTTAACGTTAATGTGTATGTTAGTGGGTGTGAAAAATTTGACATTTGTAATATGAAGGGTTATGTTGAATTCGCATGTGCAATAACGCTGTGAGATGTAGCTAGGATTGAAAGCAGTAGGATTTAGTAATACATGGAAGGCTTGAGCCACTCGCCTTTCTTTGTAGTTGGAGAAGCCTTTTTGTATTGTTTTGATGTTTTTAATATCGACTTGATGGTTAATGAAGATGGCATGCATTGCTATTTTTGATTTGCTTTGGAATTTTTTGAGTTCTAAAAAATATTAGGTGGTTTTTAATGTAGCTGAGATATTCATTGGCTAAAGTCAAGATTGATTTGTATATGAATTTATTCTTTGAAGAAGTGGCTTACATTGAGTCAGGAAGCATCAGGAAATTTAGTTTCGTTGCTCGTTGAGATATTACAAACCATATTACTTCTCTTATCAACAATCTGTCCAATACTCAATTTATCTTAATTTATCTAGTCAAATTTTGGTAATCATACCAAACATTCCATCATTGTATTGCGAAAAGGTAGTATTCGTGTTAGTATTAGAAAAGCTACAAATATGATCATACGATAATAATACTAATAATAGTTATTACACGTCTGGTTTGTGGGCCTGTTTATAAGGCCTGGAACTTCGATCGCATTCCATTCATTAGATCAGAATTTAAACTTGGGGTTCACTGATCTATAAAAGTGAGAGTAACAGAGTGAGAATGACGATTAGTTTATTGTCTTACCGCTCGTTTACTACCATCTCAAAATCTCAGCTAATCGCTTATTTGAACTAGGTATACAAACGACCTGTCTGAGCTTTTACAAATAAAGATTCATTAAGAGTGATATTCGAAAGTAAGTTGGTATTATCTGGTAATAAGTTTCTTCGAAACAGTTCTCGTTCAATGGTAGAATCACTGGATAAATGAGCTTAGTACTATTCGCTTTTCAGGTTAATTCATTCAGGTATAACTATATTCTCAACATTTAGTTTGAACTACATTTAGTAGCGTTATCTCAACTCCTTTACCCTTGTACTTCTTAATTTGCTTTATCACTGTACTGATGTAGGATATATCAACTTGGATCAGTGAAAAATTACATCACATTGTAAATGATTCACAGTTGATTGAATGTCTATTGTTTCATGTGATTTATTACTTGCTGAGGGATTTTACTGATATGCAATTTATCTATGGTTAACTGTTTTGCTTACATAGAGAATCTTTTACGAACTGGCTGACTGACTGGAGACACTCTACTGATAAAAGAATCCTAATTTATATAATTATGATGAAAAAGTATATTTATCTACCACTAAGATAAAATTAAATTAATCCATAGCATATTTTTAATGCATAATTCAACAATTTATCATTCCATTAACTAACTGAAGTATTACGTCATAATATAAATCTTTTTGATCCTCCAAAGATTTTCTGGGTTAAACAACATGGGAAATTGTAACCTTATTTATACTGAAAAGGTTTAATCATATTATTAGCTGATAGACTCTACAGTTGATTTTTGTTTGCGATTCATATTTCAGTAGACTGTTCTCCGAAAAAAGAAAATGAAGGACTTTTACTAAAGAGGGTGATTGTAATAGTTAATGTATACAGAAATTAGCAGTTACCGATTTTCATAACTTGACGTTTTTATTTAGAACAGAACTTTTTCAAGAAAAATATTTATAAGATGATCTGATTTCAAAATGTTTTAAATTATGGTACCGCTAATCTCTTCATAAAACAGCTCATTTTCTTAAAACTTTATTTACATGTCAGGTACCGATATTCACAATGTTTTAAATCTTTGAAGTATTTCAATTATGCTACTTTTATGTTATCCTGATGAAGGAGGACAATTTATTTCTAAAAATAACTATTCCAGACTGATGTTCCTTATTCGCCAAAACTTATTTTGCCTGAGGAAATACATCTATTTTTTTGGAAGGGGGGATTTCAGACACATTAATGGTGAACATATAGTAAAACTAAACTATTTCCAGATGGTGTGATAAGCTGAATTCTATGTTTGAAAGTGACTAAATCCTATGCGGTAAAAAAAAAGTCCATCGCAAATCTGTATAGAATTCAGTCAACGTTAAAGTCTAGACAACAAGACAATGTTTTCAGAAGAACAAAAAGCAATTGAGATTTTATTCGAATGAAAAATGTCATCATCAATTTATCTGAAGATTATCATCTCAATGAACAAGTGTAACGAAAGTGGTAATTATTTTTACAACTGCATTAGTTAATATAAATAATCGTGATATTATTAGTATAGCGTATTATAAGGGTAATAATATCATATAATGATTTTAAATTCACAAGTAATAAAAAGTTTTTAATCATTTTTTTTCAAGTTTTGAAAATGAAAAGTATCTTTCTGTTGTCATGACATTTTAATTATACTTGTTGTTCTGTTCTTTTCAAAAAAATATTCTATTTTAGGTCCTGACAAATAAATTAACAAATGAAGTATTATTATGTATTGCATATGTATTGGAAGTTGCACAGGAGGGTTGTAGGGCACAACATCACATCTATCGATTGACACGTTATGGTTGATTTCAATGTACTAAAAATTCAATAAACAATGATAAAACAGAAAATCAGAAACGCGCAAACCACTGGTTCATTTTATTATTCAAATTTTATTTCACTGAATAGATCGTGAAGAAGAATTGTGGTTATTTAACAATATGTTGAATTATTGTCAACGTTATTAATATTTTATTTACCATAAAGCCTTTACTTTAATATGTATTCATAGTCTTCTCCTAAGGACTTCTTTAACTATCTATATGTAAACTATGTGAATTCTCTAAAAATATCTCGACGTTACCTATTATCTTATATATTATGAAATTATTCTTGTCTGTGTTGGGCCTTTTCTGTCGTTTATAAACTGAGTTTTTCTATCTATGAGTAATGAGTTTGTTTTACTTTCTTGACCTCGTGCAGTCGTTTAGTACAGACGTTGTACTGTCTTTTATTATCTTCAATGGATCCGGTGATGCTGAGTGAATGAGTTTTATTTTAGATCTAAATGTGTGTACGATTCGTTACACACATAAGTGTATAAATCAGAAGATCGAGACAGAATATGCTGTATACAGTTTAGTGAATGTCACTTTCAATATTTCCTCTATATCTTGTATAAATACTCACTGTTCTAGATTTCAGCACAATTTTGTAAGTGATTTTATACATTTATAGATCCAATATTACTTTGAGACCAATAATTATGGTTTGTCAAGTGAACATCGAACATGAAGTTTGTATTGAAAAAAATTACTTTTTAGCTTCTCTCTACAATATATTTCTTGGTGTATAATATACATAAACACTAGTGCTGTACTCTTTCTGTGCCTAGACTAATGTATTTCAATAAATATTGTATTCACTAACTTGTGCAACAAGTATGAGGGGTAACAGACGTAAGTAAAGTACAAAGTAAAGTTAGCTCAGAAGATTAATTTCAAAATACTCATACTTTCTACTCTATGTTCATTTAGAAATCTTAATAATTCATGAAAAATATTTGGTTATGTAAAATTGATGTTTGCCAGGATTGTTACTGACAGTGATTATTATGGCTGTTACATTACACGGTTATTACATAACTAGTCAGACCCAAATGAACACTTCCGATGATCCGAAATAATCATACAGTGATTTATGTAGTATAAGTAAGTATATGATCTTATTACAATGAGGAATATTGTGTTATATATAATTGTTATGAACTCAAATTTTATCAATATTTTTAGCTACCTTGATGATTATTTCTTGAATTATTGTTTGACTTTATGGTTGTACACGAAATACAAAGTGATTCACCATGATTGTGTACTTTACTTTGATGTAATGACGATAATGTTGTCAATAGTTTATTTTTTTTCTTGCAAAACAGAATAGTTACCACTATAAACAATTTGTGTATTGTCTTTCTTTAAGTTTCAAACGTCTTTTGAAGTAAACAGATCTCTGGCTATCGAATAATAATTGTGCACCATGACACAATAACAATAAATATTAACATATCAATTATTCCTATCCTTACCCTTTCTAATAATCAGTCAGTATTTTTAAAACGCTACCAATATAGTTAATAAACAGTTTCACTCTACGAAATTCGATAATAATGAACTCTTGTCTTTAAATAATTAAGAGCCATATTATGTATGTAACGGCTGATTTATATGAATACTCTTATTACTCTTTGTATTTGTTTTTAATAAAAGCAATATTATTACTGTTGGATATTCATTTACTTGTACGTGTATTTCTACTATTCTTTTTCTTTGTGGTATGCCTCTTTTGTGCTTATTTATGTGACAATGACTAGATGTTTATGTATATTTATGTATGTATAAAAAACGGTGTTTTATTCTAACACAGAAGATACGAATGGATGCATTTCTTGACCAAATGTATTCCAATCTGCTTTGATATTGTTTTTTTTTGTTTGCACTATTATCTATATCAACCCAGTGTTCAGCGTAAACTACCTTTTATCAGTTGTTCTCTTCTTTTCTTTCCACCTTTTCATTCTAGTATATTTCGAATGTAATAAAGAAAAAAAACTATGTGAAGAAAAGTCTAGAATAAGAATAATAAATTTTCTACCAGTTTTTTTTTTCATTTTCTAACACAGTAAACGATTATGTTACGCAAGTGCACACGTATACGCATAAATTTAATGTACATATTAATTATCACTGTTATTATTATGTTTGGTTTATTTTTTAGTTTATTTTGCTTTTCTCTCTGACAAACTGACACGATTTATTTCTTTTTAATTCAGTTTACTTCCGTCCTTTCATCTAAAATGTAATGTGTGTGTGTGTGCGTGTTATAAAGTTCACTGAAAATAATCATACAAACACATTAGATATAACAAATAAGATAAAGATAACCTTAATGTTATGAAGTCATCAGGCTGTTAGGTATTAAACAAAAAATTCATCTTTTATTTCCAAGTATGTTTCTTTATTTTTCTGTTGTATGCGTATGTCTAAGCGTATATTTCATGAAGTACTGAAAGTCAAAATATAACATTTTATGTGAACTGTTTGTTTGTTTTAATATTTCATTTGAGATCAATTTAGTTCATTGACTGAAATGTTACACATAAAAAATGGATCTAGAAGAATAAATTTTAAAACAATATATTATCATCCATTTACAAAACATTAACAAAGTCATCATGTAAATATATTTGCATTCCAGATCAAAAATTAATACTGCTGTTAATTAGATCCAAAAATATTACACTAAACGAAGGTAAACTACAGTTTCTTCTAAACTGGTTTT
>NW_017386542.1:0-5747 GCF_000237925.1 Schistosoma mansoni
CGATGTTCATCATACGGGTAGCGATCTTCTGAAGTATTTCCAAAAAAAGTGTGAGCTTTCTTTTAGATAAGTACCAGTTCCATGTCAAAAGTTGTGATAATGGTTCCTATCTATTTCTTTAGTATGACTGAACTGTTGCTAGCCGTAGGATCCAGGTTATTTACTTTGTCTTACTCAGGATTCATCATTTGATTATTCCTGCATCTAAGTGCTAATGTTTACTTTGAAACTTGAACCTGGTGCCTATCGTTAATGCTTAATCCATAGGAACCTGTAACTTCAGACAGCATCGAGACTATCCACTCAGGACACACGTTTGTCAAAAGAGGTTGATTGGAATTCCGTCTTGAATATCAATATATTATTAGCTTACTTCTGTCGTCAGTCAGACAATCTCTATCTCTGTTAAACACTACCATCCAATCAATCTTATTTTATAGAATGAAATGTTTAAACTGTAATTCTACTGTGATTTATATGTATATGTATATGGATGCTTACAATCCAATCTCAAATTGTCTTCTCCATCTTACAGGCTCAGCTTCACGTGGACGTAAACATCCTTTACCAATGAGAGATTCAGTTGAATTTCCGGTTACACTGTTTCGTGGAAGTAGAGGTTTCGGTTTCTCCATTCGTGGTGGACAAGAATTTAATCGTATGCCACTAGTTGTATTACGTATTGCAGATGGTGGTGCTGCTCAAATGGATGGCCATTTAAAGGTACATTTTTATTATTGTTTGCCATAAACATCCTTTTTTTTAGAATTGATTTACCAAAGTCTGAAACTCAAAAAATGTAGATTCGTCCAAAAAAAATAGGATGTAACTGTAAGGATGGCTCGTTGGTAAACTCTAGGAAGCCTCAAGAAGGCCAGAAAGAGCCGAAGACATTCCATCCAATCACTGCTAGAGGAACATTATAGAATATAGACGTGTAGCTCTCCTATTGGTTGAATAAGAAGGCCCACCTATGTGCCTATTGGCTATCCGTAATGATGATTTACTTTCATCCAAAAAACTATAAATACAAGAAATTTTTGTACTATATTTGACACTATTTTGGGGAATAACATTCCTACTTACTATTCTTCGGTCTTCTCTCTTGCGACGTTGCGGGTTCTATCGTTCAAGTAGTCTAGTAGTACGCGGCATAGTAAGAACCAAAGCTCTAGATATAACAGTAACTATTTACAACAATAACAAAGGAATTCCTGTTTTGTTTTGCGTTTTAATTAATACTGCTAACATAATTTATATCTGAATAAGTCTTTTCATTCGATAAAAATCATTACTTTCATAGACCCGTTATGTATCATATCAATTTAATGTGTCTTAAATACTCCATAATTTTATCCTCTTTAGTATTATCAGTTAGTAGATGAATGATTGCCTTTCCTCAATTTCATGCGGAACTTCCAAAGTTGTTATTTTCAAGTTGATTTGTTTCATAGTAACACTTGTATAGTTTCACCGATTTTTTTTGTGGCCTGCTTGAATATCTGGGTTACCTGTTGTTGCCATCTAGATATTTCAAGAAGTTATCTGTTTTTGCTTGTTGTAATACATCATTTATATCTATTGATCACATAGCCTATATAGGCACGTTTATAAACAACGAATGACCTTTCGCTGTACAAACTGCAAAAAAGTACAATCAGAGACATTGTGATGGTTGAATTGAACCGACTGGGTTATGCGAGAAGCTACTATCTCAAAGAAGAAATAAGAACTCGGAGTTGACTTTTTGCTACTCGTACTGGTTTATGCGTCATTGGTCTGGTCAATAAATTGGTGTTCTAATCGATGATCTTATTTCATGTTAATAAACAGTGCTATTAAGAACATAACACAATCATACACTGGTTTAGTAAAGTGTGAAAATCATACATCATTGAATTGTCTCTTTAAAAATTCATTGCTCCTTCATTTCTGTTGTTATCTTGATCGCTTTCAATCTCCTCTCTTCTATTCATTCCAATCTTTTCAACCTTCTGCTCGCAGACATTGCACTTCTGTCTGGTGTTATATACTCTTTATATCTGCAACATAAGTAGCACACACTACAGTCATTAAGGTGTACTTTAACTATTTATAAACTCTATATTACCACAACCATTACCGCCTTTATGTAAGTGAATATTTGCTATTTCTGCACACACAAAAAAACAACTAAAACTTCCTATTTCATAATATATCTATATTTAGGTTGGTGATGAATTAATTGAAATCAATGGTTATTCAACTATTGGTATGTCACATGGACAAGCTATTGAAATTATACAACGTGGCGGAAATACTATGCGTTTAGTTGTTCGACGTCGTTCTCCACGTGGTAAACAATCATTAGACCAACAAATATCAAATGGTTTAACTCGCATTATTGATAGTCGTATAAATGCAGGTAAATTCATTCATATTTTTGTAGTCCAATAAAAATTTATTTGATACTCTTTCAGTAGATTTTACTGCTTTTTAGTTTATTTTTTTCTCATGAATCAACTGTTGTGTTTGAATCATTTAGAATTTTAGATTTAGATCTATCCAAGACGTCAAATGGGTGAAAATCGATAATAGTGTGGTGTATGCTACCTACATTGACAGATATAAGTAGTATATAACACCAATCAGACGTAAAATGCGTGCCAGCAGAAGATTGATAAAATTCCAACTGGTCAGTCTCTAATTGGCATATGTACATACTGTGCGTATTGCCTCAATATTGTCTTAATTCACAAGCGTTGTAAGCAAAGATGGATAGTGGCTAGCAGCGGAATCTAGGACGCGCGTTTTGTCATATTAGGGACTTGTCAGTTGGATGTACCTGCATCTCAGAGTTGATGTTCACTCTGAGACTTGATGGCGTTTCAAGCGAAAGTTACTCGGTTTGAGTCCCAGAATGAATATCAACTCTGACATGTAAGTACATCCAGCTGACAAGTCCCAAATAGGACGAAACGCGCGTCAAACTGGATTCCACCGCTAGTCACTATTCATCTTTGTTTACAATAATTAACTAGTTATTATATAATAGTGTATATTAAGAAATAATTTCACGCAAAATATTGATTACAAACTGATTTCTTATTTAGTTCACATGTTGTTTTCTGTATTACATAACATTTTGTCAAAAATATGTTACAACTTAATGATAGTGTAGTTAACAGAATACCGATTGGGGACAATCGAATGTATCTAAGCACAAATTACAGACTATCTCACTAAATTCTGATAACCATACAGTCAACAGTTAATTTGCAAACTATCAATCAATTGTCTCAATCTTAACTGTTCCTTCTGTAAATATCAGTTCGTCTTCTCTGATTTCATTCTTCATGAATTTTCATACCGATTGCGCTTTATTCCTGTTCTTTCCTTATCGATCTTCTGCCAAAATACATTCTATGTCTGACCATCAGCATATACTACTTATATGGATATAAGTAGACCACACCACAGTAGTACGACTATTATATTATTATTCTACCCATTATCTACATGAATACTAATTAATCATCTCTTTATTTTATTTTGTCAATAACAATATGATTTTGTTTATAAATACATAAATCCCAATAGATTTATATAATTAAAATAGTTTATCAGATTAATTTTCCTTCAATTTATAAGAATATTTTTTTAAAAATTCAATTTACCTACAAAATAATACTGTACTATTAAAAACCTCTAAAAGGTTTGTTTTCAAACTTTTGTAAGTTTAGTAATAGGTATACCCGAATTGAACAATGATAAAATAGGGTTAAACATATATGGTACGTTTATTCCATAATTTTGTAGATATGTTTATGGATAAGGTTATCTGCAACGTTTTTGCCCCAAAATGCCCTGGTACAGCTGAGAGTGGGGCGAGTCCGATCTACCTCTCCAAATGCTCTCACATGGCTACGCGAATATATAGCCTCTACCAGGGAAATCCTACTCACTGTCTTCTCGCGGCAGGAGTGTCGTTTACGAAATTGAGAGGATGAGAAGCGAATGTCCGGCGCTTTAACCGGGTTGGTGGATATGGAGCGTCCACCTATGGGAGTTGGAAAACCCTGATTCTAAACCAATGGTGCACATGGGCTCCAGTATCCTGAGGGAACAAATCGCGTATGAATCAATCGTCAGTCACCGGCTACCATAGGACTGCATCTACTTACGATGCTCCACTGCCTTGTGGATCGGATCTGTAGGTCGAAGGCTCCGGGTGTGGCCCCTTAAGAAAACCACCTGTTTCAGTTTGGGCACCTGTGCAGTATCACAGTCCTCACACAAATCTCCTTTGATTTGTGTGGCGCAAATATATATATATATATATATATATATATGGTGCCCCTTTGTACCAATATTTATGTTTAAATAAATAAAAAGAATTTAATAATTGTGTTGTTTCTGGCACTTTTAGTCATTTTTTGACTTTCATTTTGTGAGTGAGCACTACATATTCGAATGAAGATTCTATCTCTAGCTATTTAGAGGAGGTATCCACAACTATCTGATCTGAACACTTCAATGTAGCTTAACTCAGTATCCAGGATAGAAAACACAAACATAATACATAATAAAGCTTAAAATGAAATATAACAAAATGATACTTTAATATCCAACATTCATTCATAATATAAAAAGAAAAATAGCCCTTATCTCTCAACACACTACATTTCTTGAACATTGAGAAAGTGTTCTAGATAATCTCAGTTATATTGTTTAAATAAGCTTTAACGATGCTACTCGATTTATTGTATAAGGTAATTTGGACTCAGAAACCTACAGATCTGATTCTTATAAATTGGATGCTTCAACTATCTGCTTACTTACTTACGCCTGTTACTCCCAATGGAGCATAGGCCGCCGACCAGCATTCTCCAACCCACTCTGTCCTAGGCCTTCTTTTCTAGTTCTATCCAGTTTTTGTTTATCCTTCTCATGTCTTTCTCTATTTATCGGCGTAATGTGTTCTTTGGTCTCCCTCTTCTCCTTTGGCCTTCAGGATTCCATGTGAGGGCTTGTTTTGTAATTCAATTGGGTGATTTCCTCAATGTGTGTCCTATCCACTTCCAGCGCTTCTTCCTGATTTCTTCCTCCACTGGAATCTGGTTTGTTGTCTCCCACAGTAACTTGTTGCTGATAGTGTCTGGCCAACAGATCCGAAGTATCTTGCGTAGACAACTGTTAATAAAGACTTGTATCTTGTGGATAATGGCTTTTGTAGTTCTCCACGTCTCCACTACTCCTGTAGCTCCTCCGGGGGCTACTGCCTGTCCCAAGCCCGGGTAAAGGAGGAGGGTTAGGCATGGGGTTAGCTACCCCATCCCGTAGAAAACCAACTCGCTATAAAAACGCCAACCAGAAAAAATTATTCAACTATCTGACATACTAGAAGAAAATACCATTATCAATTGATCTAAAGGTGTTCATTACTTACTCTTCTTTTGTAATCATTTTGAAACTACGCTTTTCTTTATGTTGTTATTGATAATCTATTGAGTGTATCGTTTTCTTACTGTAAACTTCATTGATTCTAGAACTATCATAAAGTTTATACAGGTAATAATGTTTTATGTTGTTTGATTGTTTGTATGTTCTTGAATGTGTGCATGTGTGTACATGCATGTCTATATTTGTATATTTATACATGGTTATCTGTTTATGTGTATATTTTGTGTATAACTAGAATATGTTTTTGTATTGTTCCTCGGAAGTAAATACACTTGTTGTTATGCATCTTTTAATTCTTTTAATGA
>NW_017386541.1:0-3042 GCF_000237925.1 Schistosoma mansoni
CAAATGCTTGGTGTGAATACTGACAGAGAATGAAAAGAATTTGGCGTGTGTCTTCTGCGTGACTGTGAACGCGAACGATTGTGAATGAAATGCCTTAGAAATGACACACTTGAAATATGTGAAGGGAATGGTGGAGATTGTTGAGCTGTGATTGACTTGATGAAATGATGAGTGTTGGAGGACGGTTGAAGAGCTGGAAGCACTGGACGACCGATTGGTCGTTGCATGGGACTCGTGATCAGTGCGCCTCAGTGTTATGACCCTGTTTGTGTTGAGTATCGTGTCTCAGTCTACAGCTCACAGTCGATGAACATATCCAACAAATATACACATGATCACTATTTTATTATTATCATTGTAACTCACTTGCAAATGATATGATACGAACGTTGTTGCAGCACTGGTCAATAGACCGTCTGTGATTGTTGACTGAACGAATTCAGTCTCACATTGTATTGTTGATGGTAACGCCGGTCACACACACTCGAATGATGAACTGCTGAAAACAACAGTGTTCATGAGTGTAATATACAGCTACAGAGGAAGCAAACAAAGTCACATTGATGACACAGACACTTGACTCAATAGAATACTGAAAATGTCAATTCAATATATACCACACTGAAGGAAGTTGAGTTCCGTTGAAACGATTGGTAATTTGGAGAAGATATTTTGTGAAGCAAAGTGTTCACTGCATATCTCATGCAAATGCTTGGTGTGAATACTGACAGCGAATGAAAAGAATTTGGCGTGTGTGATCAGCTGACATGTGAACGCGAACGATTGTGAATGAAATGGCAAAGAAATGACACACTTGAAATATGTGAAGGGAATGGTGGAGATTGTTGAGCTGTGATTGACTTGATGAAATGATGAGTGTTGGAGGAAGTTTGAAGAAATGGAATCAAAGTACAACCAAATTAATCGATGCATGAGACCGCTGAAAAGTGCGCCTCAGTGTTATGACCCTGTTTGTGTTGAGTATCGTGTCTCAGTCTACAGCTCACAGTCGATGAACATATCCAACAAAAAGACACATGATCAATTTTTCAATATTAATATTATTATTATTATTATTATCATTGTTACTTACTTGCAAATGATATGATACGAACGTTGTTGCAGCACTGGTCAATAGACCGTCTGTGATTGTTGACTGAACGAATTCAGTCTCACATTGTATTGTTGATGGTAACGCCGGTCACACACACTCGAATGATGAACTGCTGAAAACAACAGTGTTCATGAGTGTAATATACAGCTACAGAGGAAGCAAACAAAGTCACATTGATGACACAGAAACTTGACTCAATAGAATACTGAAAATGTCAATTCAATATATACCACACTGAAGGAAGTTGAGTTCCGTTGAAACGATTGGTAATATGAAGAAGATATTTTGTGAAGCACAGTGTTCACTGCATATCTCATGCAAATGCTTGGTGTGAATACTGACAGCGAATGAAAAGAATTTGGCGTGTGTGATCAGCTGACATGTGAACGCGAACGATTGTGAATGAAATGGCAAAGAAATGACACACTTGAAATATGTGAAGGGAATGGTGGAGATTGTTGAGCTGTGATTGACTTGATGAAATGATGAGTGTTGGAGGACGGTTGAAGAGCTGGAAGCACTGGACGACCGATTGGTCGTTGCATGGGACTCGTGATCAGTGCGCCTCAGTGTTATGACCCTGTTTGTGTTGAGTATCGTGTCTCAGTCTACAGCTCACAGTCGATGAACATATCCAACAAAAGTACACATGATCAATATTTCACTATTATTATAATTATTATCATTGTTACTCACTTGCAAATGATATGATACGAACGTTGTTGCAGCACTGGTCAATAGACCGTCTGTGATTGTTGACTGAACGAATTCAGTCTCACATTGTATTGTTGATGGTAACGCCGGTCACACACACTCGAATGATGAACTGCTGAAAACAACAGTGTTCATGAGTGTAATATACAGCTACAGAGGAAGCAAACAAAGTCACATTGATGACACAGAAACTTGACTCAATAGAATACTGAAAATGTCAATTCAATATATACCACACTGAAGGAAGTTGAGTTCCGTTGAAACGATTGGTAATATGAAGAAGATATTTTGTGAAGCAAAGTGTTCACTGCATATCTCATGCAAATGCTTGGTGTGAATACTGACAGCGAATGAAAAGAATTTGGCGTGTGTGATCAGCTGACATGTGAACGCGAACGATTGTGAATGAAATGGCAAAGAAATGACACACTTGAAATATGTGAAGGGAATGGTGGAGATTGTTGAGCTGTGATTGACTTGATGAAATGATGAGTGTTGGAGGACGGTTGAAGAGCTGGAAGCACTGGACGACCGATTGGTCGTTGCATGGGACTCGTGATCAGTGCGCCTCAGTGTTATGACCCTGTTTGTGTTGAGTATCGTGTCTCAGTCTACAGCTCACAGTCGATGAACATATCCAACTAAAGTACACATGATCGATATTTCATTATTATTATTATAATTATTAGTATTATTATCATTGTTACTCACTTGCAAATGATATGATACGAACGTTGTTGCAGCACTGGTCAATAGACCGTCTGTGATTGTTGACTGAACGAATTCAGTCTCACATTGTATTGTTGATGGTAACGCCGGTCACACACACTCGAATGATGAACTGCTGAAAACAACAGTGTTCATGAGTGTAATATACAACTACAGAGGAAGCAAACAAAGTCACATTGATGACACAGAAACTTGACTCAATAGAATACTGAAAATGTCAATTCAATATATACCACACTGAAGGAAGTTGAGTTCCGTTGAAACGATTGGTAATATGAAGGAGAAATTTTGTGAAGCAAAGTGTTCACTGCATATCTCATGCAAATGCTTGGTGTGAATACTGACAGCGAATGAAAAGAATTTGGCGTGTGTGATCAGCTGACATGTGGACGCGAACGATTGTAAATGAAATGGCAAAGAAATGACACACTTGAAATATGTGAAGGGAATGGTGGAGATTGTTGAGCTGTGATTGACTTGATGAA
>NW_017386541.1:3242-6006 GCF_000237925.1 Schistosoma mansoni
GATGACACAGAAACTTGACTCAATAGAATACTGAAAATGTCAATTCAATATATACCACACTGAAGGAAGTTGAGTTCCGTTGAAACGATTGGTAATATGAAGAAGATATTTTGTGAAGCAAAGTGTTCACTGCATATCTCATGCAAATGCTTGGTGTGAATACTGACAGCGAATGAAAAGAATTTGGCGTGTGTGATCAGCTGACATGTGGACGCGAACGGTTGTAAATGAAATGGCAAAGAAATGACGCACTTGAAATATGTGAAGGGAATGGTGGAGATTGTTGAGCTGTGATTGACTTGATGAAATGATGAGTGTTGGAGGACGGTTGAAGAGCTGGAAGCACTGGACGACCGATTGGTCGTTGCATGGGACTCGTGATCAGTGCGCCTCAGTGTTATGACCCTGTTTGTGTTGAATATCGTGTCTCAGTCTACAGCTCACAGTCGATGAACATATCCAACAAAAGTACACATGACCGATATTTCATTACTATTATTATTATCATCTTTATTAGCATTATCATCATTGTTACTCACTTGCAAATGATATGATACGAACGTTGTTGCAGCACTGGTCAATAGACCGTCTGTGATTGTTGACTGAACGAATTCAGTCTCACATTGTATTGTTGATGGTAACGCCGGTCACACACACTCGAATGATGAACTGCTGAAAACAACAGTGTTCATGAGTGTAATATACAGCTACAGAGGAAGCAAACAAAGTCACATTGATGACACAGAAACTTGACTCAATAGAATACTGAAAATGTCAATTCAATATATACCACACTGAAGGAAGTTGAGTTCCGTTGAAACGATTGGTAATATGAAGAAGATATTTTGTGAAGCAAAGTGTTCACTGCATATCTCATGCAAATGCTTGGTGTGAATACTGACAGCGAATGAAAAGAATTTGGCGTGTGTGATCAGCTGACATGTGAACGCGAACGATTGTGAATGAAATGGCAAAGAAATGACACACTTGAAATATGTGAAGGGAATGGTGGAGATTGTTGAGCTGTGATTGACTTGATGAAATGATGAGTGTTGGAGGAAGTTTGAAGAAATGGAATCAAAGTACAACCAAATTAATCGATGCATGAGACCGCTGAAAAGTGCGCCTCAGTGTTATGACCCTGTTTGTGTTGAGTATCGTGTCTCAGTCTACAGCTCACAGTCGATCAACATATCCAGCAAAAAGACGCATGATCAATTTTTCAATATTCATATTATTATTATTATTATTATGATTGTTACTCACTTGCAAATGATATGATACGAACGTTGTTGCAGCACTGGTCAATAGACCGTCTGTGATTGTTGACTGAACGAATTCAGTCTCACATTGTATTGTTGATGGTAACGCCGGTCACACACACTCGAATGATGAACTGCTGAAAACAACAGTGTTCATGAGTGTAATATACAGCTACAGAGGAAGCAAACAAGGTCACATTGATGACACAGAAACTTGACTCAATAGAATACTGAAAATGTCAATTCAATATATACCACACTGAAGGAAGTTGAGTTCCGTTGAAACGATTGGTAATATGAAGAAGATATTTTGTGAAGCAAAGTGTTCACTGCATATCTCATGCAAATGCTTGGTGTGAATACTGACAGCGAATGAAAAGAATTTGGCGTGTGTGATCAGCTGACATGTGAACGCGAACGATTGTGAATGAAATGGCAAAGAAATGACACACTTGAAATATGTGAAGGGAATGGTGGAGATTGTTGAGCTGTGATTGACTTGATGAAATGATGAGTGTTGGAGGACGGTTGAAGAGCTGGAAGCGCTGGACGACCGATTGGTCGTTGCATGGGACTCGTGATCAGTGCGCCTCAGTGTTATGACCCTGTTTGTGTTGAGTATCGTGTCTCAGTCTACAGCTCACAGTCGATGAACATATCCAACAAAAGTACACATGATCAATATTTCACTATTATTATAATTATTATCATTGTTACCTAATTGCAAATGATATGATACGAACGTTGTTGCAGCACTGGTCAATAGACCGTCTGTGATTGTTGACTGAACGAATTCAGTCTCACATTGTATTGTTGATGGTAACGCCGGTCACACACACTCGAATGATGAACTGCTGAAAACAACAGTGTTCATGAGTGTAATATACAGCTACAGAGGAAGCAAACAAAGTCACATTGATGACACAGAAACTTGACTCAATAGAATACTGAAAATGTCAATTCAATATATACCACACTGAAGGAAGTTGAGTTCCGTTGAAACGATTGGTAATATGAAGAAGATATTTTGTGAAGCAAAGTGTTCACTGCATATCTCATGCAAATGCTTGGTGTGAATACTGACAGCGAATGAAAAGAATTTGGCGTGTGTGATCAGCTGACATGTGAACGCGAACGATTGTGAATGAAATGGCAAAGAAATGACACACTTGAAATATGTGAAGGGAATGGTGGAGATTGTTGAGCTGTGATTGACTTGATGAAATGATGAGTGTTGGAGGAAGTTTGAAGAAATGGAATCAAAGTACAACCAAATTAATCGATGCATGAGACCGCTGAAAAGTGCGCCTCAGTGTTATGACCCTGTTTGTGTTGAGTATCGTGTCTCAGTCTACAGCTCACAGTCGATCAACATATCCAGCAAAAAGACGCATGATCAATTTTTCAATATTCATATTATTATTATTATTATTATGATTGTTACTCACGGGATAATGATATGATACGAACGCTGTAGCGGATTAAGGTCAATAGACCGTCTG
>NW_017386540.1:0-5085 GCF_000237925.1 Schistosoma mansoni
ATTCTTCTAAAACAATCACCACTGAGACGGTTCCACTGGTGTTTATGTCTAACTCCAACCAACCGACGAAGTTCACCATCCCTCCACCATTTGTCTTCACTGAGTTGATATCTCACAACAGACGTGGTTTCAACTCCACTGGTCACTGCTTCTCACTAGAACTCAAGGAAATATCTCTTCAAGTCGGTCACTGGTGAGCATTTCATTATTATTATTATTATTATTATTGTTATTAGTATGAGGAGAGGCATATGTGGTGATTTGAGTATATTAATATTTGAAATAATGAGTGAATTGAAGGTAGAACATCAGGGTAATCCTGGAAGCACTGGACGGTCGTTTCGTCCTATTGTGAGACGCATTCAGTAGTGCGCATCCACCTCCTCTCCTCAACACATTCCAACACAGGAACAACATGACTCGTACCAGAACACTTAAAACAATCACCACTGAGACGGCATCCACTGGTGTTTATGTCTAACTCCAACCAACCGACGAAGTTCACCATCCCTCCACCATTTGTCTTCACTGAGTTGATATCTCACAACAGACGTGGTTTCAACTCCACTGGTCACTGCTTCTCACTAGAACTCAAGGAAATATCTCTTCAAGTCGGTCACTGGTGAGCATTTCATTATTATTATTATTATTATAATGAGGAGAGGCATATGTGGTGATTTGAGTATATTAATATTTGAAATAATGAGTGAATTGAAGGTAGAACATCAGGGTAATCCTGGAAGCACTGGACGGTCGTTTCGTCCTATTGTGAGACGCATTCAGTAGTGCGCATCCACCTCCTCTCCTCAACACATTCCAACACAGGAACAACATGACTCGTACCAGAACACTTAAAACAATCACCACTGAGACGGCATCCACTGGTGTTTATGTCTAACTCCAACCAACCGACGAAGTTCACCATCCCTCCACCATTTGTCTTCACTGAGTTGATATTCTCACAACAGACGTGGGTTTCAACTCCCACTGGTCACTGCTTCTCACTAGAACTCAAGGAAATATCTCTTCAAGTCGGTCACTGGTGAGCATTTCATTATTATTATTATTATAATGAGGAGAGGCATATGTGGTGATTTGAGTATATTAATATTTGAAATAATGAGTGAATTGAAGGTAGAACATCAGGGTAATCCTGGAAGCACTGGACGGTCGTTTCGTCCTATTGTGAGACGCATTCAATAGTGCCCATCCACCTCCTCTCCTCAACACATTCCAACACAGGAACAACATGACTCGTACCAGAACACTTAAAACAATCACCACTGAGACGGCATCCACTGGTGTTTATGTCTAACTCCAACCAACCGACGAAGTTCACCATCCCTCCACCATTTGTCTTCACTGAGTTGATATCTCACAACAGACGTGGTTTCAACTCCACTGGTCACTGCTTCTCACTAGAACTCAAGGAAATATCTCTTCAAGTCGGTCACTGGTGAGCATTTCATTATTATTATTATTATGAGTATGAGGAGAGGCATATGTGGTGATTTGAGTATATTAATATTTGAAATAATGAGTGAATTGAAGGTAGAACATCAGGGTAATCCTGGAAGCACTGGACGGTCGTTTCGTCCTATTGTGAGACGCATTCAGTAGTGCGCATCCACCTCCTCTCCTCAACACATTCCAACACAGGAACAACATGACTCGTACCAGAACACTTAAAACAATCACCACTGAGACGGCATCCACTGGTGTTTATGTCTAACTCCAACCAACCGACGAAGTTCACCATCCCTCCACCATTTGTCTTCACTGAGTTGATATCTCACAACAGACGTGGTTTCAACTCCACTGGTCACTGCTTCTCACTAGAACTCAAGGAAATATCTCTTCAAGTCGGTCACTGGTGAGCATTTCATTATTATTATTATTATTATTATTGTTATTAGTATGAGGAGAGGCATATGTGGTGATTTGAGTATATTAATATTTGAAATAATGAGTGAATTGAAGGTAGAACATCAGGGTAATCCTGGAAGCACTGGACGGTCGTTTCGTCCTATTGTGAGACGCATTCAGTAGTGCGCATCCACCTCCTCTCCTCAACACATTCCAACACAGGAACAACATGACTCGTACCAGAACACTTAAAACAATCACCACTGAGACGGCATCCACTGGTGTTTATGTCTAACTCCAACCAACCGACGAAGTTCACCATCCCTCCACCATTTGTCTTCACTGAGTTGATATCTCACAACAGACGTGGTTTCAACTCCACTGGTCACTGCTTCTCACTAGAACTCAAGGAAATATCTCTTCAAGTCGGTCACTGGTGAGCATTTCATTATTATTATTATTATTATTATTATTATTATTATTAGAATGAGGAGAGGCATATGTGGTGATTTGAGTATATTAATATTTGAAATAATGAGTGAATTGAAGGTAGAACATCAGGGTAATCCTGGAATCACTGGACGGTCGTTTCGTCCTATTGTGAGACGCATTCAGTAGTGCGCATCCACCTCCTCTCCTCAACACATTCCAACACAGGAACAACATGACTCGTACCAGAACACTTAAAACAATCACCACTGAGACGGCATCCACTGGTGTTTATGTCTAACTCCAACCAATCCACGAAGTTCACCATCCCTCCACCATTTGTCTTCACTGAGTTGATATCTCACAACAGACGTGGTTTCAACTCCACTGGTCACTGCTTCTCACTAGAACTCAAGGAAATATCTCTTCAAGTCGGTCACTGGTGAGCATTTCATTATTATTATTATTATTGTTATTAGTATGAGGAGAGGCATATGTGGCGATTTGAGTATATTAATATTTGAAATAATGAGTGAATTGAAGGTAGAACATCAGGGTAATCCTGGAAGCACTGGACGGTCGTTTCGTCCTATTGTGAGACGCATTCAGTAGTGCGCATCCACCTCCTCTCCTCAACACATTCCAACACAGGAACAACATGACTCGTACCAGAACACTTAAAACAATCACCACTGAGACGGCATCCACTGGTGTTTATGTCTAACTCCAACCAACCGACGAAGTTCACCATCCCTCCACCATTTGTCTTCACTGAGTTGATATCTCACAACAGACGTGGTTTCAACTCCACTGGTCACTGCTTCTCACTAGAACTCAAGGAAATATCTCTTCAAGTCGGTCACTGGTGAGCATTTCATTATTATTATTATTATTATTATTATTATTGTTATTAGTATGAGGAGAGGCATATGTGGTGATTTGAGTATATTAATATTTGAAATAATGAGTGAATTGAAGGTGGAACATCAGGGTAATCCTGGAAGCACTGGATGGTCGTTTCGTCCTATTGTGAGACGCATTCAGTAGTGCGCATCCACCTCCTCTCCTCAACACATTCCAACACAGGAACAACATGACTCGTACCAGAACACTTAAAACAATCACCACTGAGACGGCATCCACTGGTGTTTATGTCTAACTCCAACCAACCGACGAAGTTCACCATCCCTCCACCATTTGTCTTCACTGAGTTGATATCTCACAACAGACGTGGTTTCAACTCCACTGGTCACTGCTTCTCACTAGAACTCAAGGAAATATCTCTTCAAGTCGGTCACTGGTGAGCATTTCATTATTATTATTATTATTATTATTATTGTTATTAGTATGAGGAGAGGCATATGTGGTGATTTGAGTATATTAATATTTGAAATAATGAGTGAATGAAAGGTAGAACATCAGGGTATTCCTGGAATCACTGGACGGTCGTTTCGTCCTATTGTGAGACGCATTCAGTAGTGCGCATCCACCTCCTCTCCTCAACACATTCCAACACAGGAACAACATGACTCGTACCAGAACACTTAAAACAATCACCACTGAGACGGCATCCACTGGTGTTTATGTCTAACTCCAACCAACCGACGAAGTTCACCATCCCTCCACCATTTGTCTTCACTGAGTTGATATCTCACAACAGACGTGGTTTCAACTCCACTGGTCACTGCTTCTCACTAGAACTCAAGGAAATATCTCTTCAAGTCGGTCACTGGTGAGCATTTCATTATTATCATTATTATTATTGTTATGAGTATGAGGAGAGGCATATGTGGTGATTTGAGTATATTAATATTTGAAATAATGAGTGAATTGAAGGTAGAACATCAGGGTAATCCTGGAAGCATTGGACGGTCGTTTCGTCCTATTGTGAGACGCATTCAGTAGTGCGCATCCACCTCCTCTCCTCAACACATTCCAACACAAGAATAACTCAGTCTCGCACCAGAGCGCATAACACATTCACTACTGATCCGGCATCCGATGGTGTTTATGTCTAACTCCAACCAATCCACGAAGTTCACCATCCCTCCACCATTTGTCTTCACTGAGTTGATATCTCACAACAGACGTGGTTTCAACTCCACTGGTCACTGCTTCTCACTAGAACTCAAGGAAATATCTCTTCAAGTCGGTCACTGGTGAGCATTTCATTATTATTATTATTATTATTATTATTATTATTATTGTTATTAGTATGAGGAGAGGCATATGTGGTGATTTGAGTATATTAATATTTGAAATAATGAGTGAATTGAAGGTAGAACATCAGGGTAATCCTGGAATCACTGGACGGTCGTTTCGTCCTATTGTGAGACGCATTCAGTAGTGCGCATCCACCTCCTCTCCTCAACACATTCCAACACAGGAATAACCAGTCTCGCACCAGAGCGCATAACACATTCACCACTGATCCGGCATCCGATGGTGTTTATGTCTAACTCCAACCAACCGACGAAGTTCACCATCCCTCCACCATTTGTCTTCACTGAGTTGATATCTCACAACAGACGTGGTTTCAACTCCACTGGTCACTGCTTCTCACTAGAACTCAAGGAAATATCTCTTCAAGTCGGTCACTGGTGAGCATTTCATTATTATTATTATTATTATTGTTATTAGTATGAGGAGAGGCATATGTGGTGATTTGAGTATATTAATATTCGAAATAATGAGTGAATAGAAGGTAGAACATCAGGGTAATCCTGGAAGCACTGGACGGTCATTTCGTCTTATTATGAGACGCATTCAGTAGTGCTCATCCACCTCCTC
>NW_017386540.1:5285-6065 GCF_000237925.1 Schistosoma mansoni
AATTGAAGGTAGAACATCAGGGTAATCATGGAAGCACTGGACGGTCGTTTCGTCCTATTGTGAGACGCATTCAGTAGTGACGCATCCACCTCCTCTCCTCAACACATTCCAACACAGGAACAACATGACTCGTACCAGAACACTTAAAACAATCACCACTGAGACGGCATCCACTGGTGTTTATGTCTAACTCCAACCAACCGACGAAGTTCACCATCCCTCCACCATTTGTCTTCACTGAGTTGATATCTCACAACAGACGTGGTTTCAACTCCACTGGTCACTGCTTCTCACTAGAACTCAAGGAAATATCTCTTCAAGTCGGTCACTGGTGAGCATTTCATTATTATTATTATTATTATTATTATTATTGTTATTAGTATGAGGAGAGGCATATGTGGTGATTTGAGTATATTAATATTTGAAATAATGAGTGAATTGAAGGTAGAACATCAGGGTAATCCTGGAAGCACTGGACGGTCGTTTCGTCCTATTGTGAGACGCATTCAGTAGTGCGCATCCACCTCCTCTCCTCAACACATTCCAACACAGGAACAACATGACTCGTACCAGAACACTTAAAACAATCACCACTGAGACGGCATCCACTGGGTGTTTATGTTTAACTCCAACCAACCGACGAAGTTCACCATCCCTCCACCATTTGTCTTCACTGAGTTGATATCTCACAACAGACGTGGTTTCAACTCCACTGGGTCACTGGCTTCTCACTAGAACTCAAGGAAATATCTCTTCAAGTCGGTCACTGGTGAGCATTTC
>NW_017386539.1:0-3552 GCF_000237925.1 Schistosoma mansoni
GAATTCAGATTCTAGATTCCCCTACTTGAAGTAGTGATGATGAGACAATCAGATCAACTGATCAGAACTCAATCATTATCATCGACACTGATGTTCAACGAGAATATAATTTATGGACGAACCAATCACGTATAAGATAAAAGGTCTCGGATTTCGGCACGAAGTTCACTCATGCATTCGGTTAAATAGAGTTTCGGCATTATAGCTGATGTCAATTCGTGATGAAAACCAATTATTCACAATGAACAGATATGTGAATGATGTGAGTGGTTGAGTGTGTGAGTGTGTGAGTGAGTGAGTGAGTGAATCAGTGATTGAGTGAGTGAGTGAGTGAATCATTGATTGAGTGAGTGTGTGCGTGATTGAGTGAGTGTGTGGATGATTGAGTGAATGAGCGAATGTACGAGAGTGTGAATTTGAGTAGACATGAATGAGATATTTGTGGTGTAGGAAGCATTGACACTAATGAAAATCACATATGTGGGATAGAGTGACACATACACATTGTGCAATGAGAACAGCGTGAAATGAAGCCGAAACTCCTACACAAACACCAAATGAACTAATGAGGCTGCACAATGAATCGGTCGTGTATTCAATGTCTCATTTGATGTGGTACGTTGAATGTTGTAGTAGTGAAATAGGCATCATTTGAAGGACACAGATTGTACGAGATCTGTGCATCAGTCTGTGTGTCTGATCTGCACTTATCTGCAACTACAACCAACGTGAATACCAATTATTCACAATGAACAGATATGTGAATGATGTGAGTGGTTGAGTGTGTGAGTGTGTGAGTGAGTGAGTGAGTGAATCAGTGATTGAGTGAGTGTGTGCGTGAATGAGTGAATGAGTGATTGAGTGAGTGTGTGGATGATTGAGTGAATGAGCGAATGTACGAGAGTGTGAATTTGAGTATACATGAATGAGATATTTGTGGTGTAGGAAGCATTGACACTAATGAAAATCACATATGTGGGATAGAGTGACACATACACATTGTGCAATGAGAACAGCGTGAAATGAAGCCGAAACTCCTACACAAACACCAAATGAACTAATGAGGCTGCACAATGAATCGGTCGTGTATTCAATGTCTCATTTGATGTGGTACGTTGAATGTTGTAGTAGTGAAATAGGCATCATTTGAAGGACACAGATTGTACGAGATCTGTGCATCAGTCTGTGTGTCTGATCTGCACATGTCTGCAACTACAACCAACGTGAATACCAATTATTCACAATGAACAGATATGTGAATGATGTGAGTGGTTGAGTGTGTGAGTGTGTGAGTGTGTGAGTGAGTGAGTGAATCAGTGATTGAGTGAGTGTGTGCGTGAATGAGTGAATCAGTGATTGAGTGAGTGTGTGGATGATTGCGTGAATGAGCGAATGTACGAGAGTGTGAATTTGAGTAGACATGAATGAGATATTTGTGGTGTAGGAAGCATTGACACTAATGAAAATCACATATGTGGGGTAGAGTGACACATACACATTGTGCAATGAGAACAGCGTGAAATGAAGCCGAAACTCCTACACAAACACCAAATGAACTAATGAGGCTGCACAATGAATCGGTCGTGTATTCAATGTCTCATTTGATGTGGTACGTTGAATGTTGTAGTAGTGAAATAGGCATCATTTGAAGGACACAGATTGTACGAGATCTGTGCATCAGTCTGTGTGTCTGATCTGCACATGTCTGCAACTACAGCCAACGTGAATACCAATTATTCACAATGAACAGATATGTGAATGATGTGAGTGGTTGAGTTTGTGAGTGTGTGAGTGAGTGAGTGAATCAGTGATTGAGTGAGTGAGTGAGTGAATGAGTGAATCAGTGATTGAGTGATTGTGTGGATGATTGAGTGAATGAGCGAATGTACGAGAGTGTGAATTTGAGTAGACATGAATGAGATATTTGTGGTGTAGGAAGCATTGACACTAATGAAAATCACATATGTGGGATAGAGTGACACATACACATTGTGCAATGAGAACAGCGTGAAATGAAGCCGAAACTCCTACACAAACACCAAATGAACTAATGAGGCTGCACAATGAATCGGTCGTGTATTCAATGTCTCATTTGATGTGGTACGTTGAATGTTGTAGTAGTGAAATAGGCATCATTTGAAGGACACAGATTGTACGAGATCTGTGCATCAGTCTGTGTGTCTGATCTGCACTTGTCTGCAACTACAGCCAACGTGAATACCAATTATTCACAATGAACAGATATGTGAATGATGTGAGTGGTTGAGTGTGTGAGTGTGTGAGTGAGTGAGTGAGTGAGTCATTGAATGAGTGAGTGTGTGAGTGAATGAGTGAATGATTGATTGATTGAGTGTGTGAATGATTGAATGAGTGATTGAATGAATGAGTGAATGAATTTGAGTAGACATGAATGAGATATTTGTGGTGTAGGAAGCATTGACACTAATGAAAATCACATATGTGGGATAGAGTGACACATACACATTGTGCAATGAGAACAGCGTGAAATGAAGCCGAAACTCCTACACAAACACCAAATGAACTAATGAGGCTGCACAATGAATCGGTCGTGTATTCAATGTCTCATTTGATGTGGTACGTTGAATGTTGTAGTAGTGAAATAGGCATCATTTGAAGGACACAGATTGTACGAGATCTGTGCATCAGTCTGTGTGTCTGATCTGCACATGTCTGCAACTACAGCCAACGTGAATACCAATTATTCACAATGAACAGATATGTGAATGATGTGAGTGGTTGAGTTTGTGAGTGTGTGAGTGAGTGAGTGAGTGAGTGAGTGAATCAGTGATTGAGTGAGTGAGTGAGTTAGTGAATCAGTGATTGAGTGAGTGAGTGAGTGAGTGAATCATTGATTGAGTGAGTGTGTGAGTGAATGAGTGAATCAGTGATTGAGTGAGTGTGTGCGTGAATGAGTGAATCAGTGATTGAGTGAGTGTGTGGATGATTGAGTGAATGAGCGAATGTACGAGAGTGTGAATTTGAGTAGACATGAATGAGATATTTGTGGTGTAGGAAGCATTGACACTAATGAAAATCACATATGTGGGATAGAGTGACACATACACATTGTGCAATGAGAACAGCGTGAAATGAAGCCGAAACTCCTACACAAACACCAAATGAACTAATGAGGCTGCACAATGAATCGGTCGTGTATTCAATGTCTCATTTGATGTGGTACGTTGAATGTTGTAGTAGTGAAATAGGCATCATTTGAAGGACACAGATTGTACGAGATCTGTGCATCAGTCTGTGTGTCTGATCTGCACATGTCTGCAACTACAACCAACGTGAATACCAATTATTCACAATGAACAGATATGTGAATGATGTGAGTGTGTGAGTGTGTGAGTGTGTGAGTGAGTGAGTGAGTGAGTGAGTGAATCAGTGATTGAGTGAGTGTGTGCGTGAATGAGTGAATCAGTGATTGAGTGAGTGTGTGCGTGAATGAGTGAATCAGTGATTGAGTGAGTGTGTGGATGATTGAGTGAATGAGCGAATGTACGAGAGTGTGAATTTGAGTAGACATGA
>NW_017386539.1:3752-6077 GCF_000237925.1 Schistosoma mansoni
TTGTGGTGTAGGAAGCATTGACACTAATGAAAATCACATATGTGGGGTAGAGTGACACATACACATTGTGCAATGAGAACAGCGTGAAATGAAGCCGAAACTCCTACACAAACACCAAATGAACTAATGAGGCTGCACAATGAATAGGTCGTGTATTCAATGTCTCATTTGATGTGGTACGTTGAATGTTGTAGTAGTGAAATAGGCATCATTTGAAGGACACAGATTGTACGAGATCTGTGCATCAGTCTGTGTGTCTGATCTGCACATGTCTGCAACTACAACCAACGTGAATACCAATTATTCACAATGAACAGATATGTGAATGATGTGAGTGGTTGAGTGTGTGAGTGTGTGAGTGTGTGAGTGAGTGAGTGAGTGAATCAGTGATTGAGTGATTGAGTGAGTGCATCATTGATTGAGTGAGTGAGTGAGTGTGATGCGTGATTGAGTGAGTGTGTGGATGATTGAGTGAATGAGCGAATGTACGAGAGTGTGAATTTGAGTAGACATGAATGAGATATTTGTGGTGTAGGAAGCATTGACACTAATGAAAATCACATATGTGGGATAGAGTGACACATACACATTGTGCAATGAGAACAGCGTGAAATGAAGCCGAAACTCCTACACAAACACCAAATGAACTAATGAGGCTGCACAATGAATCGGTCGTGTATTCAATGTCTCATTTGATGTGGTACGTTGAATGTTGTAGTAGTGAAATAGGCATCATTTGAAGGACACAGATTGTACGAGATCTGTGCATCAGTCTGTGTGTCTGATCTGCACTTATCTGCAACTACAACCAACGTGAATACCAATTATTCACAATGAACAGATATGTGAATGATGTGAGTGGTTGAGTGGTTGAGTGTGTGAGTGTGTGAGTGTGTGAGTGAGTGAGTGAATCAGTGATTGAGTGAGTGAGTGAGTGAATCAGTGATTGAGTGATTGTGTGGATGATTGCGTGAATGAGCGAATGTACGAGAGTGTGAATTTGAGTAGACATGAATGAGATATTTGTGGTGTAGGAAGCATTGACACTAATGAAAATCACATATGTGGGATAGAGTGACACATACACATTGTGCAATGAGAACAGCGTGAAATGAAGCCGAAACTCCTACACAAACACCAAATGAACTAATGAGGCTGCACAATGAATCGGTCGTGTATTCAATGTCTCATTTGATGTGGTACGTTGAATGTTGTAGTAGTGAAATAGGCATCATTTGAAGGACACAGATTGTACGAGATCTGTGCATCAGTCTGTGTGTCTGATCTGCACATGTCTGCAACTACAACCAACGTGAATACCAATTATTCACAATGAACAGATATGTGAATGATGTGAGTGGTTGAGTGTGTGAGTGTGTGAGTGAGTGAGTGTGTGAGTGAGTGAGTGAGTGAATCAGTGATTGAGTGAGTGTGTGCGTGAATGAGTGAATGAGTGAATGAGTGATTGAGTGATTGTGTGGATGATTGAGTGAATGAGCGAATGTACGAGAGTGTGAATTTGAGTAGACATGAATGAGATATTTGTGGTGTAGGAAGCATTGACACTAATGAAAATCACATATGTGGGATAGAGTGACACATACACATTGTGCAATGAGAACAGCGTGAAATGAAGCCGAAACTCCTACACAAACACCAAATGAACTAATGAGGCTGCACAATGAATCGGTCGTGTATTCAATGTCTCATTTGATGTGGTACGTTGAATGTTGTAGTAGTGAAATAGGCATCATTTGAAGGACACAGATTGTACGAGATCTGTGCATCAGTCTGTGTGTCTGATCTGCACATGTCTGCAACTACAGCCAACGTGAATACCAATTATTCACAATGAACAGATATGTGAATGATGTGAGTGGTTGAGTTTGTGAGTGTGTGAGTGAGTGAGTGAATCAGTGATTGAGTGAGTGAGTGAGTGAATGAGTGAATCAGTGATTGAGTGATTGTGTGGATGATTGAGTGAATGAGCGAATGTACGAGAGTGTGAATTTGAGTAGACATGAATGAGATATTTGTGGTGTAGGAAGCATTGACACTAATGAAAATCACATATGTGGGATAGAGTGACACATACACATTGTGCAATGAGAACAGCGTGAAATGAAGCCGAAACTCCTACACAAACACCAAATGAACTAATGAGGCTGCACAATGAATCGGTCGTGTATTCAATGTCTCATTTGATGTGGTACGTTGAATGTTGTAGTAGTGAAATAGGCATCATTTGAAGGACACAGATTGTACGAGATCTGTGCATCAGTCTGTGTGTCTGATCTGCACTTGTCTGCAACTACAGCCAACGTG
>NW_017386538.1:0-5880 GCF_000237925.1 Schistosoma mansoni
ATAATTAGGATCAAATGAAGATTATAAACCAGACTGAGGCATTAGTAC
Source organism: Schistosoma mansoni (assembly GCF_000237925.1). Taxonomy (NCBI): domain Eukaryota; kingdom Metazoa; phylum Platyhelminthes; class Trematoda; order Strigeidida; family Schistosomatidae; genus Schistosoma; species Schistosoma mansoni. The sequence goes on from NW_017386538.1 coordinate 49, forward strand.
CATGATTCGAAGTTGATGGTTACTGTTAGGAATTAGATTTAAGGTTTTCATCACGAAATGACGTCAACTAGAATGCCGAATGGGTAAATGAATTCCGCGCCAAAATCTAAGACCTGTTATTTAATTCTTGATTGGTTCGTCCATTAATTATGTTCTCGCCGTTCTAGCTTGAGAGTAACTCAAATAATACATTTAAGTGTATTGGTTGTGTGAATCTTCCCATTGATGTTTACGGTTAAAATTAATCAGTCTTTTCAGACACATGTCCATCGTGTGCGGATTCACCAGATATTGCCATTTAATCTTAAACGTTAAATGTTGTCTAACCGTGGGATCCAATCACAGTAGGAACACATTCGACAGAGTCAAAACATTATAAAACATGATTTGTTTTCGTTTCAGTTAATTCTAAGGATTTATTACTGTCTAATACTATTGCGATATCTTATTAAGTTCTCTGAATTTAATTGAATTCATTACAGCGCGATAATGCACAAATAAACAGAGAATACTACTTCCATTTTATCTTATTAAATAGTAATTTGTGCATTTTACAAAAAACAAATGCAGAATAAAAGATTTACACGATTTAAAAATACTCTTGTTCAACTTATTAAAGTAACATTATGATGGTAAACTATCACAGGTTACCTATGTTATAACTGTGTATTTCAATTGGATTAGTTGTTTTAGATTTGATCAAATTGAATAATTATGGTTTGTCACTCTATGTACTCACGGGCTATTATAAAAAGCTTACAGAGTATCGCGATACTGAAAAACTTTGACAAAAACACCGGAGTTATAAAGATATTCTTTGTTAAATTTCATGCTTGGTGCTGAGAATTCTATACTTTAATAAAATTTATCATATTGAATAAAACCACCATTATTATTATTATTATTATTATTAAGTGTTACTACGTGGATTATTAGTAGTATTTCTAAGACAACATTACTTTTCCTGATTATTTTATTAGATTTTCCTCTGAAAAGAAAAAACCACAGTGTTACATTCTATTTACATTTCGTCTAAAATCAGCTAATAATCGTATAACATTGCTGAATTTCGCGATCAATATACCATGTTTATGTACGTTATCACTTTGTAGTATAAATAATTTAGCAAGGGTTTTTCATGTAACCTTAGTCAGGAATTGAAATATTTAGAGCTTTTCAATTAAAAAAACAGTACGTTTTAAACTTACCATCTTTGATCACATCTAATACAAGTACATTACGTCTATATGCCATATAACCCAATAATGTGAATACCACAAATCCAGATAATAAACTTGTTAACGAATTAATTGATGCCACAACTAATGCATCCCTATCAGTTGATATTTTGTATTGATAAAGACAAAAAAATACGAAACTTTAGTAAAAAAAATAATTAATACACTCTCACAGTTGAAACAATGTAAGTAGAATACTTACTTACTTACTTACGCCTGTTACCCCTCGTGGAGAAGCATGAGCTGCCCACCACTATTCTCTACCCAACCCTGTCCTGGGCAATTCCATCCAGTTATGATTCATCCTTTTCATATTTGCTTCTATTTCCGGGGTAATATGATCTTTGGCTTTCCTCTTTTCCGCTTCCCTACCGGATTCCAAGTTAGCACTTGCCTAGTGATGCAGTCCGGTGATTTCCTTGATGTATGTCCTATCCACTTCCAATGTCTTTTCCTAATTTCTTCATCAGCTGGAAGCTGGTTTGTCCTCTCCCATAAAACACTGTTGTTGATGGTATCCGGTCAGTGAATGTTGAGTATTTTGTGTAGACAACTGTTTAGAAATACTTGTACCTTCTTGACGATGGATGTAGTAGTTCTCCACATTTCAGCTCCGTACAGTAGGACTATCTTGACGTTCGTATTGAAGATTCTCACTTTGAAATTAGTTGACAGTTGTTTTGAGTTCCATATATTCTTCAATTGTAGAAACGCTGTCGTTGCTTTGCCAATCTGCATCAGATCCTCCTTGTTCATCAATGATGCTGCCAACTAGCTACGTGAATGTTTCCACCTCTTCCAGAGTTTCATCATCAAGTGATAGAAAAACCTGGATTATATATTTATGAAAAATTAACAATCAAGAATATGACTGTGGTACAATGAGAAATCCAACTAGCTGGTTTTGCGCACCGAGTTAAAGTTTCAGTCATTGAGTTGATAAAATTTATGAAAAAATCGGTTTTTATCGTGTACATCTTTCCTTGGTCATCTAGATGATTTTGAAACATATTACTTATGAGACGGTGTGATTAGAAATCAACAGTTGATTTGCATTAACCCACTGCAACTAAGGAAGTAGTAGTCATAGCCTTTTAGGAAAACAGTTGACTGCGACCACAACGTAATTTTCTCACCAAAAACAAATAATCTTGCACATGTTTATTAACATGGTTCAAATAATCATAAACAAAATTGTAAAATAAAAGATTTCTTTAAAAAGAATTTTTTTACATGGCTTAGAGAAACTTTGGCTATCAATAACACAGGAAACAGATGCTTTGTCTCATTCGGTCCTCATCAACTCGTTCAAAAGATTTGAATATCAGAATTATCAAGGGTTTTATTCATCTTGATGCTGATATTTATGACTAAGTTTTGATGAGTCTATCTTCCCCAAATTTACATTCTGTGAAAGTCATCTTTATTCGGCTATACCGAGTACATATCAATTGATCATAAATTAAAGGACTAATATTTGAACGAAGAATATTCTTTTCAATAAATTCTCTTCAGGTTCTACAATTATATATCCAAATTATTAATCCGAAAAAAAGACCAGGTTAAAGGCAAAGTACATCGTTTAAAGCATGTAAATTTAGGATTGTTAAACCAAATAGAATAAAATTGTTAATGTTAATATCACTCATATTTAATGTTAACTTGAATCTGTATATATGTTAAGTAAAAATTTAAGATCTGTGATCAGAATAAATATGGGTTAGATAGGGTGAGAGAGATATGATAGTGCAATTACAGTTCGATCAAGTGGAAGACTGATCATATTGATCACTTAAAAACAGTTTGATACTACATTGGGATCGATATACAATAAGTCTGATTTCAGCAATTTATTATAAAAAATCAAACTTTGACAGAAAGCAAACTAAATATTAAAATTAAACAAAAATTACTGCTTTTTCACTTTATCTGTATTTGATTACCTGTATACATTATTATGAAATTCATTATAAGATGCATAAGCCATAAGTACACCGAATCCAGGTCCAAGTGAAAAAAATACTTGTGTTGCAGCATCTACCCATGGTTCAGCAGATTTAAGCTTCGCAATATTTGGCCATATATAATGATATATACCATTTGTAGATCCAGGCAAAGTGATTCCACGAAATAGAAATATTATCAATACAACATAGGGAAATAATGCAGTAAACCACACAACCTATAAGAAAAAAATATGGAAGAATTATCTCTTGTATAGATTGTGAGAGGAAACACGTAGAGAGAATAAAATAAAATTATAAATCTTTGTGAAACTCTAAATAGAAATTATCATATTATATTTCAAGATTAACTGAATTAGATGATCGTGCATGCAGATTCTCGGATGCACACTACTGAGGTGTGTCACACTAGAACGAAACGTCCGTCCATTGCTTCCAGGTTTTCCATGATGGTCTAGCTTAGATCGACTCGTGAATTCAACTGTGAAAATACTATAATCTCCACAAATCCCCATGCAGATAAACTAAATGAATTGAATTATTAAAGTAACAATATATCGATGTTTAAGTTTTAGAGTCATGAACATTTTGTATGTATTATAAAAACCTAATAAATATTTCACATTGTATCGGTTTACAGATCATATTTACTTGATCTCTTTTTCTTTACGTTTTATCATCATGAGTCGAAATGTTGATTAGATACATATATAGATTTTAATAATGCGAAATGCTTCTAGCCATTTTGTCAGTATAGTTTACTCTTTTTGGTATTTGTTAATTATAGTTACTGTCACTTTTTTAACAGTGAAGGATACCAAGTAAACTTCGTAAATTATGAAAACCCACCGACTGTAATTGTCTTTATGTGAAATACAAATATTCCAAATATTGATAATTCTGTATGTTTCTGGAATTAGGAAGTGATTAATCAACTTACAGTTCCTACTGGTAGGTTATATGCAGGAATGTTATTTTAGTTAACTATCATTTTATATTTGAGATATATCTGTAGCTCTGTCTGAAAAATCATGTTGTATCTGTTATGTTAACATGCCATGTACCAATGATTTGATCTACAAAAAGTTGTTATGAAATGCTTAAATCACTGTGATAGTTAAACATTTAAACAATGACCTTTCAAATTTTGTGTTCCTTGTCTGCACATTTTGTCTATCATGTCGTAGTCATAAGTGTAGTAGCTGTGCCAGTTGGTCCAGTGGATTTGATATTATTTTAGGTCGAATGTGGAGTTAACAGATTTTTACTATCAAAATACACATACTTCTTCACTTTTACCCACCCATGATCTACTACAAGTCCATGAGTTCTTTCTCTTTACATTATCGAACCCTAAAGGTAATAGCTTCCCTAGTTAATAAGTTAAACTATGGGATACTAAAATCTTATTAAATTAATTAATAGCTTCAATTCGAACAAGGATATTGATATGTTTGTGAAATACCCTTACATGATATTTTGGTTTATTTACATAAAAATTTAGCAAGAAGAATAACCGTTAAATACTATGTAATAAAAGTTGTTTAAATAGTCATTTTTAAATGTGCAAATAACGAAGACGGATCTGAAATAGATGAATAAAATTTTTAAAAATATTGTGAAGAATTAGTAAAGACAACATTCAAGTTTTATCAGCTTAAAGAATAAATAAGATTGTTACAAATTTATTTTAAAAATAGAGACGAGAGTTATCTGCTCGAATGTCCATTGAGTCAGCTAATATCAAAGATAAGAGGCCAAGTCTTATTGAGAAAACTTAATGGCATTTGACTGCTCTAGTTCTATCTACTATATGAACACAATCAACCAAGTGTAATATAACTTCATTGAGCATGAGTTTTGTTTGACCCTTTTCAAACCATAAAAGCAGATACTCGCTAAGTAGTTGACCAAATCATCTATTAGCTCACATAATAGAGTCTTTTCCACAAAAACAACTGAATTCAAAAGTGCATAAAGAAGTGGTCAAATCAGGTGGTTTAATTGATAGTTCAACGACCCCGATTAGTCAACATTAAAATGCGAAAAAACAGAGACTCCTTTTCACAGCTCTAGTTTATCTGTTAAGAAATATATCGCTAGCAAAATCGCTGTTGACTAGTGGCTTTAAAAAGATAAAAGGTTTTTTCCTGAATAGTCCATGTTTCCACCTTTCTATTCACAGTTTGCAAATAATTCTTCAAATTCATTCTGTAAGTAATTCATTTCACTTGCTCCATTATGTATAAAAATCGGTTCTTTGTCATGGATAATGAAAAATACTCTACATGAAATCCTTTAGATTTTTAAATAACTAAAGCTAAGATATTTTACTGTATATAAATACCTAAAAATTTATGATCCACTTTTTCTTGTTTTTTTTTTAAATTGAACATGTAACTCACTTTGCCTGATGTATGTATTCCTTTCCATAGACTGAAATAACAAATAACCATAACAGCTACAAAGCACAATAGTATTTGCCATTGAATTTTACCAGGATTTTCTACATTTGTATCTTTAGTACGACCTAGAACTTGATTACTGTAATAAAAAATACTTTTTTAGAAAAAAAATATTACACATTTCTGAAAATGTATAAAAAGAAAGAAGAAATACTGAATATTTTT
>NW_017386537.1:0-5884 GCF_000237925.1 Schistosoma mansoni
TCGATAGCATAGTTCGAGAATTAGATTTTGTTCATGTCTATATTGATGATCTGCTAATCGCATCATCAAAAGTAGATGAGCATTATCAGCACCTAACACTCCTATTCTACCGCCTTTCTGATAACGGAATAATAGTCAGCCCCGACAAGTGTCAACTTGGGAAACGGAAAATAAAATTCTTAGGTCATGTTATTAGCAAGAGGGTATTTTACTTTGTAAGGACAAAGTATGTACAATAATAGAGTACACCGTACCGTCCATACTCAAATAATGGAAGGAATTCCTCTGTTCGGTTAACTTCTACTACCTAAAAGTGCACTTCAAGAACACGAAAACAACAATTAGTACGGGACCTTACCGTTAGTCCTCTTTAGTATCAGAACTAGCCCAAAGGCAGATATTCAGTTTTCCGCTGCTGAGCTTACATACGGCATGACATTGCGTCTGCCTGGGGATTTTTCACACCACGGAGCAGTAAAATTTTGGTAAATCAGACTACGTCCAACGATTATCTGAATATATGCGAACACTGCCTCTGGTGTCAGCTCGAATACAGCATCGACAAGTCGCTCTCCCTCTGGAGTAATCTACCTGTCCACATGTTGACATACGGGTTGATTCGGTATGCAAACCTTTGCAACAGCCTTACGAAGAAATCCGAATATGTCTCGCATAAGCATGGTCTCGAAGCCTGTAGTTGTGGTCGCTTGTGGTTTCTTGATTCGATGTGGTTACGTCCTACGTCTGTAGCGCTTTCTGGTACTAACCCCCACGAACCCGATCCTCAGATTATGGACACAAACCATCCTGGTGTTGCACGCTAACTCGAGCAACAAATATGGCATGTTACTCCTGGTACCGTTCTTAACGAATGACCTTCGGTGACAGCTCGAGGATCAACTATCGCTTCCTGTTCGTCAACCCTACAATCGTTTTTTTCCGATCAGTCCCGCGAACTAAAACGCCATGTATCGAAAGTGTAAAATCTTTTAAGTGGGCTGCTTCTGTAATGGCCTACTGTTATGAAGAGAAGACGATTGGTATAATGGAAGCAAATATTATTATAACCAATTGTACCAGTGATTGTTTTACTGTACTTGTTTGTTTAGGTGTGCACGAACTCGCATACGCTCGGTAGTTCCGCTTGTAAACTTTGGCACGATCTCGGTATTCTTTCGATACTGCGAGATTGCCAACAAATGTATCTTATTATAACCGTCAATTGGCTTCTGGATTTTGGCCTAAGGAGGGATCGAACTCGATTTCTCGCACGTAATTTTCCTGTAGTGACGATCATAGTCAGTTGAGACTCTATGCCTACTACAGATGTACGGCTGCAAATTAATTTTTCCGCTTCTGACATAATTTTGTTATGTTCGAGTTAGCTTCCAAACATGAAAGGACACGAGATCTTGCCTTTGTGTAACAGACACAATGAGGGTCAGAAAGCTTTGCTGACGAACAAAACCGCTTCAAAATTAGACTCTGAATAGTTAATAGTTATTTATTGTCCTATAGGAAAACTGAAGACATTTGACTGATTAAAACTGTTACAGTGAATATCAATAAGTTCACTGCATTTTCGGATTTGTTATACTTAGCTTCTGAACTTGTCTGTTTATATCTTCGACTTCAGACCTTTCGATTTCATTGTCTTTAGTTTGGTATCTGAGAGTTTTTGCTCCGGAAACCTAACAAATAGATGGTTTGTTTCGTAATTGCCATGATTATTATCAGAACTAATTTTGGGTCAACTACTTTTAATTTGCAAATAAACTTTGGTGCTTGGTTTGGAGTTTGTTTCCGTTGTTTTTGGGATTGGATGTTACAAGGAGATTAATCTACCGTGTTACGATAACGGAAGAGAGCAAAAACGTGGACGTAACAATTTCCGACACGTCAGGTTCTCACCATTTAGGAAACCCTGATCAATAATTTACAACGTGGATCTACAAATGAGATGAGGTGCAAATTTGGTCATTGAGATAATAAAATCAGTGAAATTATATGACAGAGTATTCACCCAAATACATCAGCTGGTTAATAAGTAGGTTCTTTGTGATGAAACTGTGGAATAAGTTCACTGTTGTTACTGGCTATCCAAAAAATGCAACTAGTACAAAGGAGAAAAAGATGAGGAGGAGAAGAAGGATTGTCACATCTGTCAGCGTTAGATAAATAATCGTAGTAAAATACGTATAACGGCTATTAAGGCCTTTATTGTAGAAAGATTTCCAATATGAAGTATGATGTAAGAAGCACTTTGAACTCATGCTCTGGTTCTTTAATTTGAGGTCAAAATATAATGCTAGCACATCTATTGTCATAGGGTCATCTCGAAGTCTATTTCACCTGTGAATAAAGTTGCATGTTGAGTCTGTTTGACATAATACGGCCGGTAGGGTATTCTAAATGACAGGAAACGTAGGTAGGAAGACTTCTTCCCTTATGTTTGATTCACAATGGTGTATTTTGACTGGCGTAGTGTGATTTCTTAGTTTGTAATTGGATGAAACGGTGAAGCCTAGCATTGCATTTGAGGGGTGTAGTAATTAATGCACGAGCTCGAAGTAAAATGTAAGGTTGAGCCTAACTCTCCTTACCCGTAAAGGCTCTATACCTAACGTAACTTTGATCGCAATCCGTTCCTAAAGTCATTTTTGTGAGGTATCGCCGTGTTCCTTCGAATTTCAACTTGTCGCTACTGAATATAAACGAGCAATATTCAAGCACTCTACAGACACAGACTCTATATGGTATTGGCCCGGATCCACGCTCGTGAAAATTACGGATTATACAACTCATGAGTTTACATACCCTCGAGCTGACTAACGTTATTTGTTCGGAAACATTTAGTTCACTCGAGTATCTCAAGCAGAGGTCTAAAAGCGGTATCGCTTTAGGATATAGGCATATCAACCACTTCAAAACGGAGTTATAGCTTGTTGCATCCGATAATAATCCAGTCGCATTTATTGATATTAGAATGAAGCTGGCACTTTTCACATCAAACCGCCGCCTCACTTGATGCCTATTGTATGAAATTAGCAGTGTTATATGCTCTGCCACTATGGCATGAGTAGACTACTTTTAGGTCACCAGCCTAAAAGAATTTTGTTTCTAAGTTAAGGCAGCTACGAATGCTATCAATGTATATCATGAATAAGAGAGGCCCTTGAATAATCGCTCCTTCAGTCCAACTATAAAATTGCAATAAGTTGTAGCACATTCAAGCAGGTCTTAACCAATGTTAGAGAGTTTTTAATGACCTAAATGCCAAAAGTTGGTTTGAACGCGTAACTAACGAACCAAAGTTTAACTCCATTAGACTAGACTACGTTCTTCCATATAGCGTATGAAATGTTTTTGAGTGACTCGTATTAAATTGTATCAAAACAGAAACTCTGTGCTCAATAGGAACGGTTATAATTTGAAAAAAAGAATAAATTATATCCAAAGTACAAATTACCTCAAATTCTACAGTCTGTGCTATAGAGTCAAGGGTTTCCCTAACACAAACCAACGTTCTACATAGCAAAATGAATAGTGAATAAACAAGAGTTCGATATCCGAGAATCATTAAAAGTATTCTCAACAAGATGTGATTAGATGTTTATTTGCAAGGGTTTCATCAACCCGTCCAAGCAGATGGTCGAAAGTTAATAGTCATTCCACAAGTGTAGACTTGTCATGATGTAACTACCTAATCTATGGGATCCTACTTGTAAGTCATATCATTGTTTATACTAACTCTTCCTATCATAACAGTCAGTAGCATGATGCTAAGCACTTCTGAAGGATATATTTGGGTTTAGAATAGAAGAATATATTCAATATGAAAAAGAATGAGAGTAACCGCGCCCCCACGGCTGAGCCATTCCATATCAATCAAGAGTTCTTGCGTTCAACATTTTTGACCTTCTCTATGATTGTAAATGTTGAATAGAAATCTCAATTACTATATGTTCGGCTTCAAAGATCGTGTGGTTGAGAACCAATGTCAATACATTATTATTTTGAGCCGCCTGGATATTTTGGTATCAATTCACATGTTCTGCTTCCTGATAAACCATTAGATATAATCTGAAATAAAGAAACAAATCTGTTAACAAACATTATTTTGAAAATATTCTTACCCACCAGCTGTGCATATGATATTTTCTCCAATGAACTGTATATATACTAAATTATGTTAAGGTATTTATTAGCAACTCACGTAATTACATCGAAAGTTTTTAATTAACAGATCAATTGTTTCACTAGAAATGTGAATATTTTAGGCACAAAAACTAAATAATTCTTTGTATTCTGACACTAATTGTCATACAGTATGGATCTCATTACTAATAACTAAGATAATTTATACAAACATTCATCAAAGTTTGAACGAATGATATGACAAAAATTGAGAACTAAGTATATGGAATAAATTAAATGAAATTAATCTTACATAATACAATTAGATAATTTCAACATTACGTCCACCAAACTGGTCCAATAATCGAAAAACATGATATTTCTAGTCGTAAACCCTATAGTTATTACTATCATTATTATTATCACTATTATCATTACTATTACTATTATTATTAGTAGTATTACTATTCTTCATAAACAAATTCTGCACTCATAAGTGTAGTTTTCATCATATATGTGTGGCGGTAAATAAATCTCCAAAATCAATAGCTTTGTAATTCTTGAGTATTTGATGCTGACCACATTAGTTTTACTGAACTCACCTAGCTGAAGGCGCTCGATCATGCATCTACACCAGATCACGTGTGATTACTTAGTGCTTCACATCTCCTACAACCGCTAACCAGTTTAGATTGATCACTTCTCGATATATTGATAGCCTATCAAATATATCTTTGAACCTCCTCGCTTCTGACTTTTTATTTCACCAGGTTGGCACGTTTCCATTATAGAAGGTGTTACTGATTAAGGTGTTGTCAAACTCCGAATACTTGTGAAATCTTTATACGCAATTATGCATGATAATAAATTTTCAGTGAAACATACAAAGGTTAAGAAATACTTGATTTATCTTATATTGCATTGTTCATCTCTATTTTTAGATTAACTTAGAGTAGACGCATTAGACTATCATAACTTGGTTCTTCTATGGTTACACTGAACTTTTCTATTGAGAACTTAGATATCCGATAGTTAGAAAGCAATAAGATTCTTATGGGCAATTATCTATCTACTTACTCAAATATTTTATAGTTTAAACGTTGTACCTGTTGAAAGTAACAAATATCATGTTTTCTATTCCATACTTTAAGTCGGTCTATTGAAACTATTTTGTTAATTTAAATAAATGATGTAGGTTCACTGAAATTGAAGATGAATGGTTAAGTGACCTGTTTTTCTTCCTCACGTTATGAGACAAATACTTAAGTACTAATTTGCTTCATTTATTTATTTATTAGTTAAACTTAGTGAGATTTATATAAACTGAATCAATAAAGGTAGTTTTTCCATAAACTGTTGTCATATATATTGTACAACTTTAAATGCAGTAATAATCGAAAGTAAGGGTCGCTACTTACTTACTTGCTTACTTATGCCTGTTACTCCTCTCGGAGGAACATAAGCCAGCATTCTCCATCCAACCATGTCCTCAACAATCCTTTCCGGTTCTTCCCAGTTACCATTAATCCTTTTCATATCTGCTTCTATTTCCCTGCATAAAGTGTTATTTGGCCTTCCTATTTTCCGCTTCCCTTCAGCATTCCAAGATAAAGCTTGCCTCGTGATGCAGTTTAATAATTTCCTTATTGTATGTCCTAACCACTTCCAACATCTAATTTCCTCTTCAATTGGAAGCTGGTTTGTCCTCTTCCATAAAACACTGTTGCTGATAGTATACGGCCAATGG
>NW_017386535.1:0-2763 GCF_000237925.1 Schistosoma mansoni
TACAAAATGGAAGGATGTTATTTCAACGCATTTGAAGTTTTTTAGTAATTGAATAGAATGGGTTGGATCATTCAGCAAAGTAATTGATTATAATCATATGCTCACTAGTAACTGACTTCAAGAGATATTTCTTGGAGTTCTAGTGAGAAGCAGTGACCAGAGGAGTTCAACCAGGTCCGTTGTGAGATATCATCTCACTAAAGACAATAGTGAACGGTTGCCCAACTTTGTGGATTGGTTGAAGTTAGACATTAACATCACTGGATGCCGGCCAGCTCAGTGGTCTATCGGTTAAGTGCTCTGGCGGGAGACTGGTAGGTCCTGGGTTCGAATCTCGCTCGCGAGGTGGGATCATGGATGCGCACTACTGAGGAGTCCCATCATAGGATGAAACAGCTGTCCAGTGTTTCCAGATTTTCCATGGTGGTCTATCTTCAATTGACTGATGATTTCAACTATGAAAAATACTGAAATCTCCACAAAACCCCTTCTAATTGAAAATCACCAAGAGCTTAGGTTATGTAGTAGTTTTCGAAGTAATATGAGGTAATAATCTATAGAATAAAAGTTAAGGATAACCATTCAATTTATAAAGGGAAGATTGTGAAGAGTAAGATAATAACAATAATCAGTACCTAAAATTTGTGAAATTCAAAGGGTTTTTAAGACTAGGAAAATAAGGGATTGGAAGTGACTTGTGTATACAGAGTTCGGGTTTGAAATAGTTAGTTGATCCAGCCTGTGCTGTGCACTAATTCCTCATTCAAACGTTTTTGAACCAGTTCTTTCCACCTGCCTTCATTTTGAACTACGATTCACGTGGTGAAGTTTGACCCGAGTTTACCATGTATCAAGGATAGAGCTGTTGATTGATCCTTATCGCCCTTTAGATAGCCATATGAAGTTGCAGATGGTATCGAGTCGTGATTGGCTGTGATCAACATTACAAGAAGATTACGTGACAGATATCAAGTTGGATCCCTTGGTAAGCCAAAAACCAGAAGGCTATTGACGGTTGAAATAAGATATATATTTGTTGGCGATCTCGTGGTATCGAAAGAATACCGAGATGTGCCAAAGTTTACAAGCGGAACTACCGAGCGTATGCGAGTTCGTGCAAGGTCACAGGTAACGCAAGAAAGTGTGTCTTTGGTACACTTAAACAAACACGTACAGTAAAACAACCAGTGGTACAAGTGGTTATAATAATAATTGTTTCCATTATACCAATCGCGTCCTCGTTACAATAATAGGTCACTACAAAGTCATGCCCAAATATTAACTTACCAAGTCCACGCTTTGTACGGCCAATATAGCCTGCTTCAGATGAGTAAATAAACTAATAACTAAACAGCGAGGTGCCCAAAGCACCAGTTTATCCTTGACTCTTCCGTAGCTGAGGTTTCTGCTGGAGAAAATAGTTAAGAACTCTGCTGAATAGAACGTCTTTCACAAGGATTTGGATAGTTTGTTCTTGAATATCCTGGTTGTCGTATCTTCCTTGACTTCAGTGTTCAAGAATAAAACTTTAAGTTAACTCTGTCTTTCCAAGTGTATCACTGTTTTCGAAAGACTACTCAAGATCATTATGTTAATAAATACTTAAACTCAATTGTTTAATACTAAAGATTGATCACCAACAACAAAATATTAGTATTCTCGAAATAACCAAGTTTTAGTGTTCAAAAAATGACATTCCTTCTCAAAGTAATTGATGTTTCATATCGTAAATAAATCATTTACCGGCTAATCATATATCTCCGAACTAAGAAGTGATCATTTGTTGTGTTATTTTGTGTACTATATGAATTCATACTCAATAAGGTACTTTGAATTGAATGTATGACTTTAAAGGTTGGAACAATAACCGGTTATTCAGGATTTTCTATTTACAAATACCTGTTTGAATGTATTTCATTTTTTATATAGTTGAAATCATCAGTCAATTGAAGCTAGACTACCATGGAAAACCTGAAAGCACTGGATGGCCAACTCGTCCTATTATGAGACTCCTCAGAAGTGCGCATCCATGATCCCGCCTTGCGAGTGAGATTCGAACCCAGGACCTACCAGTCTCGCGCCAGAGCACTTAACCGATAGACCACTGAGCTGGCCGGCATCCAGTGATGTTAATGTCTAACTTCAACCAATCCACGATGTTTGAGCAACCATTCACCATTGTCTTCAGTGAATTGATATCTCTCAACAGTCGTGGTGTAACTCTACTGGTTACTACTTCTTCCTGGAACTCCAGGAAATACTCCATCGAGCCAGTTTTACTGAAAATTCTTCATCTATCTAATACAAACTATCAAAATTATTATATCATATGTGTAAGTATTATTATGTAGGAAAATAAGGCAAATGTATGGTGGAAAATTGAAATAGCATGGAGAAAATGAGTTAGCTTATATTTATGTATATACTGTAACTACTTACAAATATTTATAAGTAGCATTGAATTTAATCGTTTATATCTTAGACTTTACCTATTAGAATATATGTCAAGTTAAACACTCTGTGTGTGTTCAAATTGGATTCTCCAAACATTCATTCTGTTGACGAACAATTTATTTTCCCTAAATAAAATGATTATCCATATTGTAAGCAAAGATGGATAGTGGCTAGCAGTGGAATCCAGTTTGACGTGCGTTTCGTCCTATTTGGGACTCATCAGCTGGTTGTACCTGCATCTCAGAGTTGATATTCACTCTGGGACTCGAACCCAGTAACTTTCACTTCAAACGCCATCGTGTTATCCAC
>NW_017386535.1:2963-6864 GCF_000237925.1 Schistosoma mansoni
TTATATTTTTGTTGCTTATAACGATAAATAATCTACCATGGAAAATAAACATGTAGAATGTTCGAAGACGAAATAGTTTGTTGTTTTTATGGCGAACCTGGAAGCACTCGATGGCCATTTCGTCCTATTGTGGGACTCCTCAGCAGGGCCTGTCGAACTCGCGCGCGAACGCTTAACCTCTAGACTACTAAGCGGGCTGGCATCCAATGGTGTTAATGTCTTACTTCAACTAATCGACAAAATTAAGTGATACATCCACCATTGTCTTCAATGAGTTACTATCTCACAACAGACTCGGGTTTGAATTTCGAGAGGCGGGATCGGAGATGCGCACTGCCGAGGAGTCTCACAACAGGACGAAACGGCCGTTCAGTGTTTCCAGGTTTTCCATGGTGGTCTAGCTTCAATTGACTCATGATCTCAAATATTAAAATGATAAAGAAAATTATTTTTCACTTTACTGATAAATTGTTTAATTTTCCTAAGACTTGTTTACTAGTATTAGGGTATTGAATCAGATATGATAGTGTAAGGCTAGTGAAATGTTACTGAGCCCTAGCCAAATCATCAGGCAGTTAGGTCACTATATATCGAACAGGTTATCCGTTCCCGTCAAGATCAAGGACAGCCGACGCGCATCAGTTAATCGTATGTCATGGACTGGTGCATGAGGTGATGGTCTCACTGTCTTTTCTATACTCATTCTTACTAATATATTTCCATAAAAACGTCCTTTGTGTTATACGGTCTTCAGAACAGCCATAATACTATGATAAGGCGAAGGGGTAATCCATGTTAGATGCTGACCGCGAGGTGTGACTTCGAAGTTAGCTGGTTCATCATACCGTTCCCATCTACTTCGAGTAGGCCTCCAATCATTCGACAGAGATTATCAACGTTGATGACCAACAGTAGTAGTGGCTAGCTGTGGAATCCAGTTGGACGCGCGTTTCATTTGGGACTCGTCAGATGGATGTATACATGCATGTCAGAGTTGACGTTCATCCTGAGACTTGAACCCAGTACCGTTCGCTTAAAAGGCCATCGTGTTATCCACTTAGCTGTCGAGTCTCAAATAAGACGAAACGCTTCTTGTCCTGGATTCCACTGCTAGCCACTATCCATCTTTGTCTATAGATTCTCTCTGTAGTTTACAAAATATATTTTAAAAATCTTGTGGTATTCATTTTTGTATTTGCGTTAATTCCCAGTGTTTAAGTAGATAAGCTTATATCTACTCAATATTTTAGATTGTTCTTCGTATATAATGAATGTGGAAATCTACTTATTCAATAAACTTTCGTTTACTGTATGTTAAGCATTTACGGTTCATCAATAAAAGTTGACAGTTAAAATCTTAGTAAGGTTTGTAGATAATAATTGATATAATGTGCGTACAATAAGCTCTATCTTTTTGTAAACTTCTACAAAACAACGAATGAAATCTTCTGAGTTACTCAAGTAGATCATGAGGATCTCCTATGCAGCATAAAACTCAATCATCATACTAAAGGATTGTACTTGACTGGTGGTTGAGTCTTTATACTGTTTATAAGCCTGTTTTATGAATCTATATGATTAAATGATAATGTTAACGATCTTATTAAGGTAATAAATGTATCCCACTTAATGTTCACCATATCCATCGTTTTAATTCGTATTAGTGAACAACAGAATAAAACAAGTTAAATACGAGAATTGTTATTGGATAAATATATTCCATACATCTACTGACACAAACAGATAATAACAGAAAAAGAGGTAGACAGGAGATGGCAAACGTGCCAACTCCTTTTATTAAAGCATGACTGAATATTTATAGTTAGATGGAATAAAGCAAGCTAAAGACATATGACGAAGAAAGTAAGTGATGAACATTTAAGTTACAGGTGAATAAAGATGGATAATGGCTAGCAGTGGAATCCAGGACAGGGCGCGTTTCATCCTATTTGGGAATCGTCAGCTACGAAGATACAAGTAAACAATACCATGTGAATTTACAGGTGAATAGTTGACAAGATCAAATGTATGTGTGGATAATGTCTCAAAAGTGTTATATCGATTGAGTACGTACGTACCCTGTTTGATATATGAGTGATAAGAATACCTATTAGAGAGCAGCGATTTTATCGATCGGATCCAATGATGCACAAAATCGTATGAGCAGTCTTAAGCGCTTATCAGTTCTGCTTTCTGCCTAGCCTAGCCCAGCCGGTTAAGCCCAGAACACCAATAACAACCCATGCAATAGGAATCATTATTCTCAAACAAACTGGCCACATCGTACCATAAAATATGAAGCAACATTTGTACAAGATTTAACCTAAAGTGGCCGTGAATAGGGGGGACAGTAGTTGATAGACTGGGGATAAATCAAGAATGGTAAATTGTATAGTAATAGTTCATAGGTCACAATAAAGCTCATCATAAGAGGAACATGAATATGAATAGTTTAGTTACTTAACAATTATACAATACAGAGTATACATATTCTGGGCAGCATCATTGATGAACACAGTGGATCAGATGCAGATGTGAGGGCGCGTATCGGCAAAGCAAGAGCAGCATATCTGCAACTGAAGAACATCTGGAACTCAAAACAATTATCAACCAACACCAAGGTTAGAATTTTCAATACAAATGTAAAGACAGTTCTACTGTATGGGGCGGAGACGTGAAGAACTACGAAAGCCATTAACCAGAAGATACAAGTGTTTATCAACAGCTGTCTACGCAAGATACTTCGGATCCGATGGCCAGACACTATCAGCAACAAGTTACTGTGGGAGACAACAAACCAGATTCCAGCGGAGGGAGAAATCAGGAAAAAGCGCTGGAAGTGGATTGGGGACACATTGAGGAAATCACCTAATTGTGTCACAAGACAAGCTCTCACATGGAATCCTGAAGGTCAAAGGAGAAGAGGATGACCAAAGAACACATTACGTCGAGAAATAGAGACAGACATGAGAAGAATGAACAAAAAGTGGATAGAACTAGAAAAGAAGGCCCAGGACAGAGTGGGTTGGAGAACGCTGGTCGGCGGCCTATGCTTTATTGGGAGTAACAGGCGTAAGGAAGTAAGTAATATACATATTACATTGGTCCATAAATAGTTCACAAAGTTACCATTCATAATTTCTCACGGGATACAACAAAAAGAATGGATAAACTAGTCTGTTCAAAATCTAGAATAAGACGACATATGAGCGTGATATTGTGCTAAATGCTATACGTTTGTCAAAAACCGTTTATTGACAGGCCAAAAATATGATAGCAAGATGGTGAGAAACTTAACAGTGCATAATTCAATAGCAGTAAAAACTGACTGAACTGTTGATTTTCAGTTTAGATACTTCATGCATTTACATAAACTTTTCCAGAAGGGACTTTTGTGGAGATTTCAGTAATTTTATAGTTGAAATCTCCACAAAAGTCTTTTCTGATAATAATCATATACTCACTAGTCACTGACTTCAAGAGATATTTCTTGGAGTTCTAGTGAGAAGCAGTGACCAGAGGAGTTCAACCAGGTCTGTTGTGAGATATCATCTCACTAAAGACAATAGTGAACGGTTGCTCAACTTTGTGGATTGGTTGAAGTTAGACATTAACATCACTGGATGCCGGCCAGCTTAGTTGTCCAGAGGGTAAGCGCTCGCACGCTAGACTGGTAGGTCCTGGGTTCGAATCTCGCTCGCGAGGTGGGATCATGGATGCGCACTTCTGAGGAGTCCCACAATAGAACGAGTTGGCCGTCCCATGCTTCCAGGTTTTTCATGATAATCTAGCTTCAATTGACTAATGATTTCAACTATAAAATAAACTTTTCCATAAACATTCTTGTTATCGATTCATTATTATTATGTCCTTACTTCATGGTTTACATAATGAGATGTAC
>NW_017386534.1:0-1298 GCF_000237925.1 Schistosoma mansoni
AGAGAGTAGATTTTCATCAAAAAAATTCAGCATAGTTCAAATTGTGCAATACATTCTGTGAATTCAAATTCAATAAAATCGGTAACAAATTCACTTATGAAATCACACATATATTATGTTCGACGAGTGAGTGATGAGAGAGGAGATTTCCACCACACACATCCTCATAATTCAATTTGTGAAGACGGTCTGTTAATTTCGACACAATAATCTCAATCACAACATCACATATATATTTTCACTCATACAATACGTTTGACGAGTGGCTGAAGATAGAAGAGAATTACTACACACAATTCATCATAGTTGAATCACTGCAATTGATGTGTCAAAATGGAATGAATAAACTCAAATATTGCATCACCTTCGCATTCACACATACATTATATTTGAAGAGTGAGTGATGAGAGAGTAGATTTTCATCAAAAAAATTCAGCATAGTTCAAATTGTGCAATACATCTGTGAATTCAGTTTCAATAAAATCGGTAACAAATTCACTTATGAATTCACACATATATTATGTTCGACGAGTGAGTGATGAGAGAGGAGATTTCCACCACACTCATCCTCATAATTCAATTTGTGAAGACGGTCTGTTAATTTCGACACAATAATCTCAATCACAACATCACATATATATTTTCACTTATACAATACGTTTGACGAGTGGCTGAAGATAGAAGAGAATTACTACACACAATTCATCATAGTTCAATCACTGCAATTGATGTGTCAAAATGGAATGAATAAACTCAAATATTGCATCAACTTCGCATTCACACATACATTATATTTGAAGAGTGAGTGATGAGAGAGTAGATTTCCATCAAAAAAAATTCAGCATAGTTCAAATTGTGCAATACATCTGTGAATTCAGTTTCAATAAAATGGGTGACAAATCACCTATGAATTCACACATATATTATGTTCGACGAGTGAGTGATGAGAGAGGAGATTTCCATCACGCACATCCTCATAGTTCGATTTGTGCATGTGGTCTGAGAATTTCCAACCAATAAAATCAATCACAACATCACATATATATTTTCACTCATACAATACGTTTGACGAGTGGCTGAAGATAGAAGAGAATTACTACACACAATTCATCATAGTTGAATCACTGCAATTGATGTGTCAAAATGGAATGAATAAACTCAAATATTGCATCAACTTCGCATTCACACATACATTATATTTAGAAGAGTGAGTCGATGAGAGAGTAGATTTCCATCAAAAAAATTCAGCATAGTTCAAATTGTGCAATACATCTGTGAATTCAGATTCAATAAAATGG
>NW_017386534.1:1498-5839 GCF_000237925.1 Schistosoma mansoni
TAATTCAATTTGTGAAGACGGTCTGTTAATTTCGACACAATAATCTCAATCACAACATCACATATATATTTTCACTCATACAATACGTTTGACGAGTGGCTGAAGATAGAAGAGAATTACTACACACAATTCATCGTAGTTCAATCACTGCAATTGATGTGTCAAAATGGAATGAATAAACTCAAACATTGCATCACCTTCGCATTCACACATACATTATATTTGAAGAGTGAGTGATGAGAGAGTAGATTTTCATCAAAAAAATTCAGCATAGTTCAAATTGTGCAATACATCTGTGAATTCAGATTCAATAAAATGGGTGACAAATTCACCTATGAATTCACACATATATTATGTTCGACGAGTGAGTGATGAGGGAGGAGTTTTATTTCACACACATCCTCATAATTCAATTTGTGAAGGCGGTCTGTAAATTTCGGCATAATTAACTCATTCACAACATCACATATATATTTTCACTCATACAATACGTTTGACGAGTGGCTGGAAATAGAAGAGAATTACTACACACAATTCATCATAGTTGAATCACTGCAATTGATGTGTCAAAATGGAATGAATGAACTCGAACATTGCATCACCTTCGCATTCACACATACATTATATTTGAAGAGTGAGTGATGAGATAGTAGATTTCCATCACAATATTCAGCATAGTTCAAATTGTGCAATACATCAGTGAATTCAGTTTCAATAAAATCTGTAATAAAATTCACCTATGAATTCACACATATATTATGTTCGACGAGTGAGTGATGAGAGAGGAGATTTCCATCACGCACATCCTCATAGTTCGATTTGTGCATGTGGCCTGAGAATTTCCACACAATAAAATCAATCACAACATCACATATATATTTTCACTCATACAATACGTTTGACGAGTGGCTGAAGATAGAAGAGAATTACTACACACAATTCATCATAGTTGAATCACTGCAATTGATGTGTCAAAATGGAATGAATAAACTCAAACATTGCATCACCTTCGCATTCACACATACATTATATTTGAAGAGTGAGTGATGAGAGAGTAGATTTTCATCAAAAAAATTCAGCATAGTTCAAATTGTGCAATACATCTGTGAAATCAGATTCAATAAATTGGGTGACAAATCACCTATGAATTCACACATATATTATGTTCGACGAGTGAGTGATGAGGGAGGAGATTTCCATCACGCACATCCTCATAGTTCGATTAGTGCAGCTGGTCTGAGAATTTCGACACAATAAAATCAATCACAACATCACATATATATTTTCACTCATACAATACGTTTGACGAGTGGCTGAAGATAGAAGAGAATTACTACACACAATTCATCATAGTTCAATCACTGCAATTGATGTGTCAAAATGGAATGAATAAACTCAAATATTGCATCACCTTCGCATTCACACATACATTATATTTGAAGAGTGAGTGATGAGAGAGTAGATTTTCATCAAAAAATTCAGCATAGTTCAAATTGTGCAATACATCTGTGAATTCAGATTCAATAAAATGGGTGACAAATCACCTATGAATTCACACATATATTATGTTCGACGAGTGAGTGATGAGAGAGGAGATTTCCACCACACACATCCTCATAGTTCGATTTGTGCATGTGGTCTGAGAATTTCCACACAATAATCTCAATCGAAACATCACATATATATTTTCACTCATACAATACGTTTGATGAGTGGCTGAAGATAGAAGAGAATTACTACACACAATTCATCATAGTTGAATCACTGCAATTGATGTGTCAAAATGGAATGAATAAACTCAAATATTGCATCACCTTCGCATTCACACATACATTATATTTGAAGAGTGAGTGATGAGAGAGTAGATTTTCATCAAAAAATTCAGCATAGTTCAAATTGTGCAATACATCATTGAATTCAGATTCAATAAAATGGGTGACAAATCACCTATGAATTCACACATATATTATGTTCGACGAGTGAGTGATGAGAGAGGAGATTTCCACCACACACATCCTCATAATTCAATTTGTGAAGACGGTCTGTTAATTTCGACACAATAAAATCAATCACAACATCACATATATATTTTCACTCATACAATACGTTTGACGAGTGGCTGAAGATAGAAGAGAATTACTACACACAATTCATCATAGTTGAATCACTGCAATTGATGTGTCAAAATGGAATGAATAAACTCAAATATTGCATCACCTTCGCATTCACACATACATTATATTTGAAGAGTGAGTGATGAGAGAGTAGATTTTCATCAAAAAAATTCAGCATAGTTCAAATTGTGCAATAAATCTGTGAATTCAGTTTCAATAAAATGGGTGACAAATCACCTATGAATTCACACATATATTATGTTCGACGAGTGAGTGATGAGAGAGGAGATTTCCATCACGCACATCCTCATAGTTCGATTTGTGCATGTGGTCTGAGAATTTCCCACACATAAAATCAATCACAACATCACATATATATTTTCACTCATACAATACGTTTGACGAGTGGCTGAAGATAGAAGAGAATTACTACACACAATTCATCATAGTTGAATCACTGCAATTGATGTGTCAAAATGGAATGAATAAACTCAAATATTGCATCACCTTCGCATTCACACATACATTATATTTGAAGAGTGAGTGATGAGAGAGTAGATTTTCATCAAAAAATTCAGCATAGTTCAAATTGTGCAATACATCATTGAATTCAGATTCAATAAAATCGGTGACAAATCACCTATGAATTCACACATATATTATGTTCGACGAGTGAGTGATGAGAGAGGAGATTTCCACCACACACATCCTCATAGTTCGATTTGTGCATGTGGTCTGAGAATTTCCACACAATAATCTCAATCACAACATCACATATATATTTTCACTCATACAATACGTTTGATGAGTGGCTGAAGATAGAAGAGAATTACTACACACAATTCATCATAGTTGAATCACTGCAATTGATGTGTCAAAATGGAATGAATAAACTCAAATATTGCATCAACTTCGCATTCACACATACATTATATTTGAAGAGTGAGTGATGAGAGAGTAGATTTTCATCAAAAAAATTCAGCATAGTTCAAATTGTGCAATACATCTGTGAATTCAGATTCAATAAAATGGGTGACAAATCACCTATGAATTCACACATATATTATGTTCGACGAGTGAGTGATGAGAGAGGAGATTCCCACCACACTCATCCTCATAATTCAATTTGTGAAGACGGTCTGTTAATTTCGACACAATAAAATCAATCACAACATCACATATATATTTTCACTCATACAATACGTTTGACGAGTGGCTGAAGATAGAAGAGAATTACTACACACAATTCATCATAGTTGAATCACTGCAATTGATGTGTCAAAATGGAATGAATTAACTCAAACATTGCATCACCTTCGCATTCACACATACATTATATTTGAAGAGTGAGTGATGAGAGAGTAGATTTTCATCAAAAAAATTCAGCATAGTTCAAATTAAGCAATACATCTGTGAATTCGGTTTCAATAAAATCGGTAACAAATCACCTATGAATTCACACATATATTATGTTCGACGAGTGAGTGATGAGAGAGGAGATTTCCATCACGCACATCCTCATAGTTCGATTTGTGCATGTGGTCTGAGAATTTCCACACAATAAAATCAATCACAACATCACATATATATTTTCACTCATACAATACGTTTGACGAGTGGCTGAAGATAGAAGAGAATTACTACACACAATTCATCATAGTTCAATCACTGCAATTGATGTGTCAAAATGGAATGAATTAACTCAAACATTGCATCACCTTCGCATTCACACATACATTATATTTGAAGAGTGAGTGATGAGAGACAACCTAGTAGTGGACTATGTTTTAGGGTATTGATTGATATCCAGATCGATTCTGGTAAACTATTCAAGATACTATCTTCAACTTTATTAGTTGTTAAGGTACCCAAAGCAAATATAAGACAACCGCCTCCTCGCTTAGTTTCTCTGTCACAGCGATAGAGTCGATAGTTTTGGATATTTAATTCGGAATCGGCTACTGCTGGATAACACCACGTTTCAGTGATAAGTATAAAAGAAGGCTTGTCTGGAAAGCTAAGGTTCTCAAGGCTGAAATTTTGTTCAGAAGTGAACGTGCGTTAATAAGCAATAAGTTTAAAAAGAGAGTGTGTAGTGTAAAAAAACCGAGAGCATCCTTATCGATGGTATGAGTTTTAGCTATGCCTGGACTATGGTTTAATGTGTTTGCCGGATCGCATGGGCTATAGCATGAGCGAACTGTAGTGCTAGTGGAACAAGGGATCT